>NW_021680493.1:1323598-1354296 GCF_001412515.2 Diachasma alloeum | reverse complement strand
TGTCATGTTTAGAGGCCCTAGCACGCCATTTCTCGAGCCGCTCTTTCATTTGAGCCCAAAAAAACATTCATTCTTGTCTGATATCGCTGCTACAAACTCGGGCCTTCAATTGAAAGCCCGAGTTGTAGACCCGAGTTTATAGCAGCGATGTCACACAAGATATGAATGTTTTTTTGGGCTCAAATGAATGAGCGGCTCGAGAAATGGCGTGCTAGGGCCTCTAAAGATGGTTCTGAACCAGGGGAGACTCTTAGACCCCAATGTCGTCACAACTCTGCTTTTCAATTGAAAACAGACATCAGCCTGACAACCTTCAATTGAAGGCTGGAATTCTGGAAGACTGCAATTTCATAGGAATTCTACGAGGTAGAATTCCTATGGAATTCCAACAGAATTTTTTAACGATTTCGTTGGGTTTTCTTCATCTCTCAGTTTTTTAGAAATGAATTTTTTAAAGTACTTGCGATTTTGGATAAACATCCTTGCGTGAGACTATAACCAGAGTCCGCTGTACAGGAATTGAACGAATTCTGTGACAATTAAACGTTGGGTTTTATCAAATAAAAGGAAGTGTTTTATTAATTATACAGTCGACAAGATGTCTATCGATCCATAGATGATTCACATATTGTTTCATTTAAAAAATGCTTGGAATTCAATGCGATTTATCACTAGAGAGCCGCATGCCGATTGAATATTGAAGTCGTTTAGTCATTGACGCCTCAAATTAATTCTATGGTCCGAAATTTCATCCTCGATTTCTAGGGTCATCTTTCCTGGAAACAGATTTAATTGGTGAGCGAGTGGCCGAGTCTCCGGTCACAGTGACTTACTTGCATTGGCAGGCGTTGTTCTCATCGATGTGGGGGTAGTAGGTGCCTGGGGTCTCGGCCAAGTATTTTGAGATGCACGCTAGTCGACATGCCCGCAAGAGCTTGCCCTTATCTTGTGTTTTTGGCATGGTTGGAGTAGTACCTACGAAATATCAGAAGTGTCTATAATATTAGAATAACTATCACATATTGAGAATTTAAGTAGCCCTACCCTTCGCTGTACTTTGGATATTTTCAGCAAAATATTGATATTTATTCGAACATTTCTCTCTTATAAATAAATAATAAAACTTGTTTGCAAAACGGTGGATTATTTTTTATGAGGTGTCAAAAAAATTGATTTTTTCACATCCAATGAAAAAAAAATCAGATTTTAATCTTTGATTACAATGGAAATGTTGATCTTCACATAAGACACTAGGTTAAATCCTGATTTTTAAATATTTCTTTTTTGAAAAACCAAAAGATAATTAAATTGAGAAAAAAATTAGAATGCCGAATCTAATCGAGTTAACTGCCATTTTTTGTAGTTTTCAATAATCTTTGAATTTAGTGTAAGGGTAGAGCTACTTCAAATCGACTTAGCTTCCAGTTGAGTTTTTGCTGAAATAACTCGAATTTGAGAATTTCTCGAATTTCTCGAATTTGAGAAAAACTTTAATAGAAAACTTCGCGAATTCGCTAGAAAATTCTATTGGAATTCTATTCAAAAATTCTATTTGTTTTTTGCGCTGATTCTATTGGATATTCGATAAGAAAAAGTCAATAGATTTCGAATTTCTGTTTGAATTTTTCTCTTGAGATTTTTTCTCTTGAAGTTTTTTCCACTCGGATTCTGCAATGCAAAACAAAACAAAAACGAACGAAAACATGAAAAATTTGAAAATTTGACGATATTCAGACGATTCATTTTTTTAAGTTCATTTCAATTAATACCTGCATTTAACGGATGAAATAAGATGCTAAGAAAATCGAAGGAAATTATATTACATATTTCCCTTATGTATCAAGCATCATATGAACCTCAAGCCCTTACGGTGGGAGCAACTCCATGCATGACAGTATAATTCATTCAATTAAATTGTGAAATTTCAACTTACCTCCTCTCCAACCGGCGGCGCAGAGTCCGAAGCACAAGGCAAGAATGAAATATAAAAATTTCATGTTTTGTAGATATCAGAGATCCCGAATATTTAGAAGTGGGAATAATTCTGATTTAATGTGATTATTTCGTCGGAGAAGAAGTATTATATAGGTGTCTCGCAGGTGTTTCGTAGTGATAAATCGAAATGAATTGCCATGTAATTATTTGCCTTCCGGATTACTTCAATGGGAACATCACGCAATGGATCAGCCAGTTTCATGTACCACATCATTGATTACTGTTAAAATCACTTTGGTAAAGCGTGATTGTTGAAGGTAATGTGTGAGAAGAAAACTACCGGAAAAAGATATCACGCAATGATGACGTGATAAAACGCGTCTATTTTGATTTCTTATTTCTGGGGCTCTTTTCTCCCGTGGGACTTCCCTAGAATCCTCCTTCCCGACCGTCAAATATTACACATTTGAGAAAAGAAAATTTCAAAGAGTTGAAGTGTACTGTCTTACATAGATCGGCACCAATCATTATTTTTAGTAATATTACAAGAAGTTGCACCTTACAGTAATTTAGATTTATTTACGGTAATTGAAATCCAAGAAATAATATGATAATTGGTTATTTAATTTCTCAATTATTGGTTGATAAAATAATTCGAAAATTGAATATTTAAGTTGATGATTGATAAAATCATTCGGAATTTGAAAATTTTAATTGATGATTATTTTTAGAATAAAAAAATTGGTGAGTAATATTCGCAATTGACTTATTCTAAATTTAACTGTAATTCAAAACTTCGCTTATGCCGTTGTCTGCTGCCTTAAAATAAAAGTGCATAAGGCAAGGAGATAAACATCGCAACTTTTTCAAGATTTTTGTGAGATTATTTTTTTCCTACGCAGGTGAGTTGATCTACAAACACGTAACTATTTGCCCCTCTGATTATTTTCCCATAATTACGCATATTCAATCATATCATTAATTTGGAACGAGGTCTGGGTCATCCAAATATTATTTGGACAGACGGTGCGGGCAATTACCTGCAGGCATCTGGCATATTTAGTATGTTTACTCAATCACATAATTGAGCGAAAAGATAAACGCAGAACTTATGACATTTCGCTGAATGTCGTAATTATTATTAAAATGATAATTTAATAATAATTAATTAATTATTATTAAATGATATACCACATCCGAGAATTTTTTCCGTGCTCAAGCTGTGAATATCTCCGAGACACAAGTTAAATAACAATCAACCGTTATGTGTACTATTTTATAGTCCGTTCGCGTCATTATAATGCGTTTTTCATGACACACAATTCATTTCCATGATTGATCCCACTATTGTCAAATGACATCCGTATTCAGCACATCATTACCAACAATGATCATGCTGTTTAGTCGTAACTTTTCTCACCAACAAAAACGTCCTCCAAAATCTGCCCTAGACCCTCTAATTCCCAGCATGGCCCTACAATAAACTCATTTCCTATTTCACCAACGCAGATGAATACATTTTTCCCTTCCAAATGTGATGAATCATTATGACGAAATGAGGTTGACGAACACATTTGATCTTCGAGGAGTGATGCAACACTGAACAACAGGATGAGCCAAACAGTCTGATCATTCATCACGATAAAGATGATCCATCCCTATCGAGACCCGGCAAACTCGAGTATTGATGCCGTCGAGACTAGTCGAGAATTATTTTTAAGAGATCATCACGGTCTGGAAAAACATCGAAAGTTTTGGAATCACCGCAATTTCGAAAGACATTGGATCGGTCCATCTCGTCACAATTCCGGGAGGATTTATCTTGCCTGGATCTCGAGATTTTCGGTTTTTTAAGTTCACGAGACGAGACTAGACAGAGATCGAGACAAACATTTGAAAAACAGAAAATACTGAAACTCAGACGTGATGGGTTCTTCCAAGTTCGTGATGAGATGCACGGATCCAATGTCTTTCGAGATAACGACGATTCCTAAACTTTCGATTTTTTTAGACCGTGATGATCTTTCCAAAATAATTCTCGTCTAGTCTCAACGGCATCACTAAACTCGAGCGCGATTGCCTCACGGGATATCAGCACGCCAGCCCCTGAGGTGTTAATAGCTGAGTGCAAAGTGAAAACGAAGAACAAAAAGACGATTTTGTTGAGACGAGTGTGATACGCCTTCTGACAGGCGCAAGGCACTCGACCGTGATGTGCTGTACCTGCGCACCGGGTCAGCCTTGAAATGCTTCCTGCTGAGGCCCAGCAATGGCCGCCCACACACTCCAGTGTTTCCCCGTTTTCTTGTTCCTCCCCTTCGTGGTTTTGTTCACGTTAGTCTTCATCAAATCAACGCGGCATCAGTGAAAGTCCCGGTGGGTTATCATTGCCCACTTCCCACATATCTCGGGGTCTTTCTCATGAGTCCTCATCACTGCAGTGTAAAGGACACATCGCAGTCATTGTTTGAGAGCAATGGGTATGTGGGTGGTATTTGATGATTGATTTTATTGAGAAGGAAGATCGTCTGCACTGAAACTAAAATTAATTTTTACCGAGGCAAGCCTGTCGTGGGTCGGAAAGTCATTCATTCATAATCATTGAAGTAGCACCGCAGTAGAAAAAAATACAGTGGAGCCTCCATAACCGCACGCCTCCCGGGGTTTCGGCTCTCGGAATCTGCACTTATGAAAGGACCCTTCTTCGCCAGCGAAAGAGCGAGAGCGCTGAGTTAGAAAGAGATGCGTGTAGCTTCACGGATAACCACACACGGCGAAGTACCGGGTAAACAGAATACTATTGCGCACAGTCCTTGCGCATTGTAGATAGAGAGCAGAAGAGGTCAGAGAGAGAACGGGCATAAAGGGGAATTGTAATGGTGGGGGAAGACTTCCCCTCGTGTGGTGGGACAGCGTGCACTTACGTAGGTGAGCAGTTACGGAGGTCCGACTGTATAAGCCAAAACCTATAAGTGAGCTATAGAGATTTTGCTGGAATAATTTTTTTCATTCATACTTCTTTCCTACTACCATTACGGTCTTATAGGCTCCCCATTCATCTACAAATTGCCGACTACAAATTGCTCACCCAATAGGTGGTGCAAAGAACAGACTCTCGTAGGTTCCGCGTCTTCACAGGGCATATTTAATTGTTGAATTGCTCATTATGAGGATCGGAATATGAGCGAGTGGGTCAGCAGCGGACAGGGCAAGAATAATGGGAGTTACTCATAGCAATAAAAAAGCATTGAAGTTTATTGAATTGCGACATCGAATGGGCTAAACTGAGAGCTTCGAATGTCCTCAACTGTTAACAGAGATTGATTGCTGAGAAAAAATATTTCTTTGCATCCCCTGTGCGTAAGGGTAACATCAGACGTTCAAAAAAAATGACAATAAAATTCATCATCATAAAACAATTCCCTCCATTGACTAGAATTCCATTAAATCCCAGAGAATCTCAACTCAATGAAGCGCCTCCCCACCCCATTAATTTCTCCATTAGCCCCCAATACATGTAATCCAATCTGTTGCGAAATCCGTGGCTCCCCGCATTCTCAAATCCCCCTGGAATCGAATACCGCCAATATAAGAAATATTACACCTCTCTCTCCTTACTTATTCAATGAACGATATTCTGCGTCCATTCCCTCGGACATACCCATACTATCTACCTAAATGATAGACTGCTAATGGGCGCCACATAATGCTCTCCCAACACCACTTCTCCATCGATCCATAATTCACCGGTTCGCCTAGTCCATTGCATTCCAGTCTGCATGCATCTGCGGTCTGCTTTACCCGTTCCGTTACTGCTAACACAATCACGATGTTGTGCTCATCCATGTCTGAACACAGACATGCATCCCGACACAGAAACAGCCTCAGTTATCGCCTTGAACGGTCCTGGGGCCTCCAACGATCTCGAAGACGCTCCTCGAGCAACGAAAAGGCCTCGAACCGTCTCATCCACGTGAGAAAGTGAAAGCAAAAGTCCCAGGCCATCCTCAGCCAATCCGAGCCACGACTCTGTGGCTCAGTCACTCTTTTCCATCACCATCTTCCACCTTAGACGGTAATCCCTCTCTTGCTTTTGAAAACACTGAGGCTAATGGATATCCACGATCGGCTCTCGTTAAAAGCCACATCTGTATCTTTTTGCATTTTACGTTTTGACGATCGGTACCAGCGCATTAGTCTTCCTTGATATCTCGGGTTTCAATGGCTCGATGAGATATCGATGCATTCGCTTTTCAGACTTTGAATGAAGATGCGAATTACGTCCGTCTGCGGAGAGAATTTCGGATTAGGGGTAAATGTTAGAGAAGTCTAGAATATTCTGAAATATTATCGAAGCACCTGGAGAGCGCGTCGATAATGGAAGGTCTCGCAAGTAAGCTCTCAAATTAATCGAGGATTTTTATAAATTTTTGCGTGTGGGCTATATAAAAAAATCAAAAGCCGGACATACATGCCGGTTCAAATGTAGAGCGGATAAATATGAAAAACTGGAACGTCTGGAAAATCAGTATAATACCGGAGATTTTCACATTCAAGTCTAACAAGAATTATTCATCTTTATAAAATTTTTTTCTTTTCACGGCATTGAGTAGAAAGAAATGGAGGCGCTTCAAATTATAACGAATCTGGTCAGTAGAGGTAACGAATTCAATAACAGCTAGTTAAAATTTACTCGTATTTGATCGTTTATGCTCGGGAATTTTTCTCTGAAGCATATTTGATTGACAAAATTATATTTTGTCGAGCGGGCCATGATTTTTTCCATGAACTATTTTTCAGGGGCTATTTTTTCCTAGATTTCAACAACATATATCAAGTATTCTGTGAGGTAGAGATGTCTCCGGGCTCTGATGACTCTCTCATAAAGTAGTAATACCGTGAATAACAAGTCTAGTGGAAATTTGAATGAATTGAATAAAAAATTTAAATAAATTCAAAAGTTATAAATTCAATAGTTCGAGATAATTAGACTGGCTCCGATTTCCATCTGATTTAGATCAGCGAACTTTCTTGATATTTAGATACTCTTGCAGTCGATTTTTTAATGAGAATTTGTAATGTAGATCTGCATTATGCAGATTATTAATATGGAATGTAGAATTTAACTTTTACTTTGTATCCAGTAAGAACGATGAGAAAAAAATTGTAATTCCCTTTCTTATTTCCAGTGAGTGGAACGCTTCATCATTTGGTACATGGGTTTTTAGATAAGAATGACAGAATGTAAAGAAGATTCATTTATAAAATTTCTTTAGTTAATGTTTCTGTAAATCCGTTAGGATTATGCTCAAGTTATCTGCTTGAAACTTTCAAAATCATGTCTGGTGAATACTACAATTATAGTGTATAAATTACAGACCGAAATTTTACTGATTTCTATCCATTTTCATTCAATAATTGCACTGATATTTACAGATCTCATTGATTTTTCCATGAAATTCTGAATTTTTAATGTCGAAATGCCTGAAATTTCCGTGGAACTAAAATGTAATAAAAATTTCCGTAAAGTGTACCCGAAATTAGAGCCACAAATTTTTAACAGTGTAGGGCAAACTGTTCTACACGTCCGACATGACGGAAAATATAAATTTGTAACTGTTTAGATGTGAAAGGTATTAAGGTGCGCATTACATCTTCTTTAATTAGGTAATTGAGGCTCTGGAGATAAGAAAATGTCAGTAGACCTCGTCCGTCGATCATGGAACTTTCTCTAAAAAAGGTCCCTTGCACACGAGAAAAATATCGACAAAAAATGATGAGAGGAGTGAAGTAAAAATTTCAGAGTGTGAATCTATCCGTCTTTTGTGTAATTATTTATAAAAACAACTCACAAAGTTTACCGGCCGTCCACGAGAAAGTACGTTCTAAAAAGAAAATCTATCCTATGCCTTGGATTTTTCCTGGCTTTCCAATAACTATCCCTGAAACGCCATTTTACCCTTGTATTACTCAGATTGTAGAGTACATTTGAATTGATTTTTCACTCCATGTAAAATTACTCATCATGGAAATAATCTAATGATAAAGAAGCGTTCGTTGAAAAATTGACTTTCTAGTCTTTAGGGATATATTTTTAATTTAATTGATCTTAATATGATCTGAAAAATTAGCCGGGAACATCAGAATGAGCAAAACCATCAATTCAAATTAACAGAAATTTTCATTTCCAGTTGATCATAAATAAACGTCATTAGCTCACTCGCTTCAATCTCCTCAAAGAATAAATATTTATAAAAGAACCCCGTTCGTTAATCCGAGAATATGTTTCACGGATTGCAATCTGGGTTCCTCCAGCGCGAATGCATTCCCCATATAACTCATCCGTGCACGTGGCAA
Source organism: Diachasma alloeum (assembly GCF_001412515.2). Lineage (NCBI taxonomy): Eukaryota > Metazoa > Arthropoda > Insecta > Hymenoptera > Braconidae > Diachasma > Diachasma alloeum. The sequence goes on along the minus strand of NW_021680493.1, from coordinate 1,346,004 downwards.
ATCGGCGTATATCCACGTGCCACAATAAATATCAAAGGAAATACATACGTGTTCGCAAGCCTATTTGGAAACTCGAGCGTATCCGCTAGATTTACAGTCATCGGGTCATGATGCTGAAGGCGTATGAAGAAGCGAAACTATTTTCCTCTTTCCCTCCTCTTCGGATTTTTCTTCCCTCTTTCCAGCGTTTGAAAAATATAAAACACGTTCGTTATGCCTGGCATGACTTTCACTCGGTGTCGCGGCTGTTCTTGCGAGAGGCATCTTCTTGCACGTGTGCACAAGCAATTCTATATTATAAAACTTCATCCTCATCTTTTGTTACGAATACACTTCAAAATGATATTTATGTAAATGAGGGGGAAGTACAGAGGTCAGAATGGAGAAATGAAATGGAGAAGTATTCTTTGTTGATGGCTGGATGATAGGAGGAAGTGGGTGTGATTTTTTAGTTATGACTTTATTCATCAATTTGACATTTACATAAGCTCATTCGAATGGTTCGCATAGGCAGAGAGACACACGTGCCCGCAGGAGGAAACAACTCATATCTGAAATAATAGTCTTGAAATGGGTAATTTTTCATTTAAGGATATTCAGTCAGTAGTTCAGACAATTTTTTTTTGGGGAAATCCTCTTCAGAGCTTATAGAATAAACCAAGAGTATATTTACACGCAATATCAACTTTAGGATTACACATTTTTTTAAATCAGTGACATACCTGGAAATCAGAGACACGTTCCTTCAAGAATCTATTTTTATAATATTAAAAAAAAAATAGGGCCAAACGGATCTTCACTCGTTTTATTTAGCATGAAATTTTCCTGTCGTCTAATAACATCTCTTACCACTTCCAATCTCCTCAAGTTCTCCAGACAATATTCCGTCAAAATTTTTGCTGGTCCGCCCTTAAGTGGTTACAAAAAATGTGTGAATAGGAGAATGAAGGAAAATAGAAATTCATGCGAGTTTCTTATCCATTAACTGTTTGCAGAATCATCCAACGTTTACAACTGATTAGTTCTAAACATGGAGTGTATATTTTCAGAAAGTGAATTGTCGTCTGGGCTTAGGAATGAGGGCGCAACATTGCACTTTGATACCAAATAAACACTACCAGAGTAATCTACGCTTTTACAAATCTGTGGGAATGCACTCCAACATAAGTAGTCGTTGCAACATCACCCCTAATTTACTCAACAAAAATCATCTTTCCACCGTCATTTCTTCGAAATGATTGCACGTGTCCCGAAAACTTGGAATCCCTCATCAGTCGGTGAAAAAAAATAGGAAGTAAACAACAATTGCTTGTCACCTCATCACCACATGCTCTTAAATATTCCTCATCATTAGAATTTTTCTCTTCTTAAAACCGTCAAGAGTCCCATCATTGTTACCGCTAATTAGTCACGCACCGATTTTCGCGCCCTGGAGGCCTGAAGAGACAAGATGATCCCACGAGCGGTTGCGCATTCATAATAATATACTTTTGAGGTGTAACGTGTTATGTTATTTTATTTCTCCTCGATGAAGAACACAAAACAAAATTCTTGAATGCACTTCCTTGTGCTATTTTTACGTCAGCATGGAAGATCTTATACATCACACGGTTCGCAAAGTATTTCCCCTCTTACACATGAAAAGTTTTTGTTGTATTTGTTCCTCCTAAGGAATCGTTTGTTCGTCCTGAAAACACTGCTATCATTTTGAATAATAACAATCTACCACTATTTTCTCGGACGGGCTATATATAGCCCCTCATGTAGCCCCTCTTACATACGAAAGGTTTTTGTTCTATTTGTTCCTCATAAGAAATCGTTTGTTTATCATTTGTTCGTCCTGAAAACCCTGCCATCATGTTTAATAATTACAATCTACCACTAAACTTAAAAAACTTTGACTCTCCGATATCTGCAAAACATGAAATTTTTCGCTTTCATCCTTGTCTTACGCTTCGGACTCTGCGCCGCCGGTTGGATAGGAGATGACAATTTCACCATTTTGTAAAATTACTATTATAATTAAATGAATAATACCCTCTTGGATCCAGCTGCTCCGACCCCAACTAGCGAAGTGGTAAAACGGTTCAAGTCGACTTATTTCCCAGTTGATTTTTTGAGGAATATTTCCGAATCTAAGGGAGATAGCGAAATTTTCATAATGACATTTGTTATAGCTCTCAATCGGTTCTACAAAAAATGTTATAACAAAAATTTGGCTATCTCCCTTAGATTCCTAGATATTCATTGAAAACTGGTCAATAGTCAAAATTGACTTGTACCGTTTTACCACTTCGCTACTGAATTATGGTGTGACATCACTTAGGCAATCCTCCCCGCATTCCGTCATGAATCGTCAACAATCGTCACAGTTAACTTTCCTCCTCAATTGCCTGATGCAATATTGGAATGCCTAGGAATTCCTACCCAAAACCCCAATTCATAAACCATGAAGTTCACCTTCAATCATCAATAACCATTGATTACCCGATTTACTCATCAGGAAGTGCAATAAACAGTAATTCTCCAATTAGTTTGAATTTCCAGCGTCAGTTAAACTCGAATTGGTTATGATCGTTTTAATAACTCATGAGCTGCCGTTGATTTCCCTTTCGTTCAGATTCCCCCAGTGGAGCGGTAATATTTTCATTCCTCTCCTGGGTTTAATGATGATACGTTAAAATGCTTATCGGATTCATCTGTGTTTGCTACCTGCCGAGGAATATAAACCTTCTCCAACTCTGACTATCCGGATGCGGATGAGTACGAGTTGTGAAATTGGAATTGTTGCGCAAACACGCTCGCCCGCCATTGCACTGATCCTCTCGGGACGCGATTGACGATGCAATGAGGAATAATCGCTTTTTTTCCGCGCCCTTCTCCCATTTACTTGGGTTTTACTCGGGGGTATATCTTATGTCAACCGCAATTTAATCGACGTAAGGAGACAGCTTGTGAATGGGAAATGGTGAATATACCGGTGCAATTCAACTCTATGGGGGCAATTAAATACCGCAGCGATTAGGAGAGGGGGATCCAGGAGAAAATGAGACGATTTGCAGAGATTTATGACCGAGCGAGTGACGTCAGCGGCCAATTAGGCTAAAGTCCTACACACTTCAACGTTTTGTTTCACTGTTTTTTTGTTACCTATACATCGTCATTTGATCGAAATAAATTCTTCATTAATAATGAACAAAGATGTGATTTTACTGAATGATTTAGTTGGAATAAACAAATTGTTTCCTTGAATTTAATAACAATTTTATTTGAGGTTAATAAATTGTTGATTTGATAGAATTAACTCAGTCTTTTGAAGTAAATATCAAGTTTATTTATTTCTAACAACAACATTCTTCAAATAAGTGAACAATTTCCAATGAAAATTTTTATTTTGTTCAAATGAACCATTTTGCTGGACGTAATCTGCTTTAATTCTCGATGGCTTGGATTATCAACAAAACGTTCCACTCGCCCCACCTTACCCTAATTTCCATGATTTAAAAAAATCTCAATCTTCACTCGAGTCTACTGATCTAAAAAAATTCATATGTATTGAAATTTCTCTGGCTCGTCAATATTCTAAAATGATAAGCATCAATTTCGCGCCATTTCAATGTTCGTAACACCATAAGAAATTTACAAAGTTGGAGAAAAAAATGGGCCGATAGAGCGGAAACACTACGTCGTGAGACAATTTTTCGAAATGTCAAGAATAATTTGCAGTAAAATTTGAAAATGATTGCCTCGGTTCCATTGATCTCTGAAATTCCATAATTCACTAGATCGCGGAAAAGCATGTTTGGTGTACATGGCAGATGAAGCAAGAGATTCATGATCGTAATGTCGAAATAACGAAAGACTCGATGCGCCGCCTCCCTCCACTCAAAGCTACCCGATGATTCTTCCAAACCACGAATATGTCATTCGCCTCGAGTTATTTGGCACGGAGAAAAGGAGAGAAATATCTCAGACGGCAGATCAGCCTCGAGCAATAAAAATTTCTTCACGTCTGTTTGCCTCTGCGATCGGATAAAGAACAATAAAATGTGACAGCGAGCAAATTTCGAAAAATCGATGACAGGACCTGGAGCACCTATTGTGAAACATTCTGAGGAGAAAAAAAAAACAGCAATTTAATTTAATCGGGGTGAAGAATGTCCTTTTTAGATCCACTTCTCATTTCACTTTCTTCATTTGGTGAATGGAGAACGGAGAATGAATGAACATAATCACAAAAAAAAGAATGGACTTTCACAGTCTAACTAGTCGTAATTAAGCTAGACTTTTGTGTATGAATGTAGGAATATCATCTCTAGACCTTTCACGTGAACCCATGAAAGCTGGGACTCCAGGAAATATGAACATATGACTCGGCAATATGAACGGAAGAAGAAAACAGTAGCGAAGTGGAAAAACAGTTGAGTTTTTGAGGAATATTTCCGAATCTAAGGGAGATAGCGAAATTTTTGTTATAACCTTTTTTGTAGAGCCGATTGAGAGCTACAACAAATGCCATTACGAAAATTTCGCTATCTCCTTTAGATTCGAAAATATTCCTCAAAAACTCAACTGGGAGGTAAGTCGACTTGAACCGTTTTACCACTTCGCTACTGAATTCAAGAACGATCCTCCTTTCTTGAGATCATCATGAGATGAAAGATTATCAATGTCATTCCGGGTGAGTAGTTCTTGAGATAATCATAAAAAATTTTGCACCTGATGGAATACATTTTTGGTGAAATAATTCAATAGCGAAGTGGTAAAGCGGTTTTTCAAGAATGTCTCCGAATCTAAAGGAGATAACGAAATTTTCGTAATAACCTTTTTTCTAGAGCAATTTGAGTGCTACAAAAAAGGTCTTAACGAAAATTTAGCTATCTCCCTTAGATTCCGAGGTATTCGCTAAAAACTGGCGAATAGTCAAAATCGACTTGAACCGTTTTACCACTTCGCTACCGAATTGGTTAAGGAGAGAGAATCCAAGTGTGTAACGTATTTCTTAGCTGTCCTTAGGGGGTGTTGACTCCAAGATCTACGGCCATGGTAATTTTTACTATTTAATTCTCTCCGTGTGGAAACATCCAGAACTGAACAGATTCCTGAAAAATTCAATTATGAACGTGTTTACATACACCCACAACATAGTAATTTTACTTTCTCCAGACATCAGCTTATCTGCTCAAGTAATCCCCGACGTGATCCTCGTCGACAGTGTTTATACCCGTGACAAAAGGCCCCTCAACCTTTCATTCAACATTTTGGCTATTGTAACGACCCACTTCCGCTAAACATTATACCGACACGTCCACACAATGCCATCAGCGTGTCCCATTCTTTATTTTCCACCGCTTGTGACACCGATGATCGAGTCGCTCGAGAGCATTCAGAAAATTGATATGTGTCCTAAATTGCCGATAATGGCCTCTCAAATGGAACTGCTCCAGGGAAAATATAATCTAATGGCCTAATGATACGAATCACGAGGCGGAATTTATCAAAATTGTCCACGTTCCCGAGAAAGATGTCTTCAATTTTTGTACGAAATAAAATGAGCAATAAAATGTAAGAAAAATGCATGAAGGACTCAATTTACTTTCTCATCATATTTTTCCCATCCGTGTCCATTTTATTCCTCGAGCGATGAATTTCATTTTATCACCTCCCGTAACACTTTCCACATTTGGTTTTCCTTTCATTCGGAAGAGGGTAATCGATTCACGATGAAGACGAATTTTATTATCAACCGGTTTCGGTATTCCAATGTCTTACAGAACACGGCTCAACCGGAAATCTCACGGAGAAAGTCAAAGGACGCGACCGCGTGCGCAATTAGTTCCTCTTCCCCCCAAAGGCGTCTTGCGAAGAGGTATTGAATTGTGCAGGTGGATAAATTAAGTCGGAAATATACGAATAAAGAATGGTGGTTTTTTTTTCTTTGAATTTTAATTTGCTATGAACTTTCCATTGTAGAGATGAGTACAGGCTAGTCTGACGACGTGTAGCTTCATGTGATAGAATTGATTATCATTAAATTTTTTTCTGCAATTTTCGAAAGTGAAAATATCTAACGGCATCATTGTGTTTCTAACTATTCCAGTAAGTAGACGATTCTTGGTAATGTCGTACGTTGTTTTACGAAGCAAATATCCAATTCATCAGTAAAAATATATTGACAATGTTATGACGAAAGTGTTTTCTTTCATCTTTTCATCCGAAATTACATTATAAATAGGAATTTGTTATTACATATAATTATTCACGAGTATTCTTGCGATTCACTACTGAATTCAATCTCAGAACCAATTGAATATAACATCAACCACGAAGAAATATCTAACATCATAATTCAATTCAATCCATAAACCTTGCTCTCGTCTCCTTGCATCATCAATTCCAATTTTCCTCCCCTCAATCCCAAAATAAATGAACAAATTGTGTAAGCTGCATTATTCCATCTCCGCCTGATGCTCCTCACATACACAATTAATAAAATCATAACGTAATCACATTATTCTCATTACGAAACAAATCGTCATAGGTATTTTCACAACAGTAACAAACAAAAAAATATGATGAATGTTTGAGATAAACGAGGAATAAGAAAATGTGAGTCATAACAATCTAAGGAGGAAGGAGAGCTAGTGAAAAATTTCGACTTCCGTTTTATTAAAAACGTGCGAAGAAAAAAAGATGAGCAACTTTAGAATACACGTCGTGGGACATTGAAACTCCCACAGGCGGTAGACGCGCAATTATGCCGCGTTATGAGACCACATTTAGCTCGCATTCTATTACATTCTCTCTTACTCCTACCCACCTGCAGGCCTCACCGAGTGATGCACCGTGTAATTGTTACATCGTGTGCTCTCATTCGTGTAACAGTTGTTTTACTGGATTTTGATGATTTTTTGCACTCGATGGAGTACTAGTTACTTCACACGTACGCTTTTCGGTCATGAGTGAATGAGTTGAGGAGTTTAATTTATGAAGTTTAATGAGCACTTGACATTTAACTACGGACGATGATGGAGTTATGGGGATAACACGCGGGAAAAAATTTAATTGAAAAACCTAGCGATTTCGCTAGGCGATTCTAGTGAACTTTTCTGTTAGTTTTTGGCCGATTCTGTGGAAATGTTCAATAGAAAATATTTTGTAGAAAAAGTCAGTAAAATGCGATTTTTCTGGACAATTAATTCTACTGAGATATCATTTATAGAATTTCTTCGGCTCAATTTTTTGAGTTTCATTCATTCTATTTTTCGTTTTTTTCATCGAGAAACTCTAACAAAAAAAATTAAAAAATTTGACTCGAAGAAATGTTATTGAAAATATCTGAATACAATAAGTTGAATAGAACAGTCGAATTCTATTGACTTTTTCTATAGAAACATTTCAATAGAATCGGCCAAAAACTAACAGAAAGTTCAATAGAAATCCGATAGAATTGTCTAGCGAATTCACTAGGTTTTTCCATAAATTTTTTTCGCGCGTGTAATTATTGAAATATTCTGGTGATCGCAATTAATAGCTTAGGTTTCACTCGCAGAACAAAACAGGATTAGTGAGATAAAAAAAACCATGACTATTTGATTTTCAATATTTTGTTAAACTTTGAATTATTCCAGTTTTAAATTATAGCACTGAGATGATACGAAAAAAAAACTATTATTGGAAGCACATTTCTAATTTATTAGGAAAAATAACTATATTATATGCAATGCAACAGCAATTCTCCACTTGTTTTAATCGTAACGAATTAGAACAATATTTAGTCCCGTCTTCGTCTCCAGTATAACCACCCGATTGTTGAAAATCACTCATTCATTCACTCCTCATTCATTCTATTCAATTGAAGCCCTTCTCCATCGAATTTACAGTCGCTGAAGCGAGGATGAGTCTCACCTTGATATTGGCTCATAATGAAGATATTTCGTGGATTGGAAAACACTTTCAGTGTCAGAGGTGTCATCAACAATAACAATTCCATCCGCTGATCGTCACGGAAGACACTTAGCCCTCATTCTTATGAATATGCATAATATAATAGAGTGATTCGTCCGCATTGAAACAATTCATCGAGTTATCATCGTATAATAATGATCCTTGAATGTATGACCTTTCCGATCGATCGGTGAAGTCAGCGGATTCTCGTCTGTGCTACATTCAAATGCCATTCGTTCTTCTATTATATCGATACGTTAATCAAGGAGTCGTATTAGTTGACGGAGTTTGATAACGAGGAGGAATTATGTTTTAACGCGGGATTAGGAGTGACTGGGGCAAAATGGGACCCCCCTGTTTTTTTGTTTTTCAATGAGACCAATGAGTCCACAATTTTTTTTTATGTAACGTCTTTTAGAAAATCAGATAAGTAGGAAAATACGTTTTCGAAGAAAAAAAAAGAACTTCTATCTAAGGCAATTTCTAATCGCAGTTATGAGCCATATTCTAGCTTTTACGGGAATGAGAAAATTTGTTGTCTCGTCCAGATATTTCATCTTATAGTTGTGAATTTTTGTAAGTTCGTCATAATTCGATTTTTTTTGTACAGTTGAAAATTTTTTACCTGTCAATTTCCGATACATTTTCAGGGAAATTTTATCACATTTTAGTTTCACTACAATTTCAAGGAATTTGGTCATTAAGTAAGCTGAGGGTTAAGTCGACTTAAATCGCTGCACCGCTTTGCTACTGATTTTCATACATATTTAGTGAAGAATAAAGTCGGGGAAGTCCCGGTGAAGTTGGCGCATCTCTCACCACTCCAGAATGTCACTAGCGCCATCGAGTGAACACTTTTTGAATTGCGTTCGTAGGAAACTGCTTTATCGAGGGAAGAAATTTGTAGTCTGATTTGATTTTTAATTTTTCATTGAAATATAAAATTCGGAGAAATACACTGTTGCCGCATTTTGTCTTCCTTTTTCTTTGTCCTATCTGCTTTGATCTATTGAAGGGTGCCTTTGTTCCATTCATTTCGTGGCTGGTACAGCTAGTATGAGGGTGTGATTCTCCCAGTCATTTCTTCTATTCATCGATCAAATTTATCAATAAATCGATAATGAGTGGCTGTGAGATTCCAGCGGAATGCCTCAATGATCCACAATTCATGAATCATTTCGTGGCTACGATGTGCAGTGAAATTGTGAAAAAGGAGAAGATAGTCGCAGGTGAGGATCAACTGAATTCACATATTTTATTCCATCATTCCATGAAAATTGTCTTATCCAAAACTTTCATGTGAATTTAATCAATTTTTCTTCGAAGATGGCATCGTCACCATAAACAAAATTAAACAGAATATCGAGAAGGGTAAGGAGGAGAGACAAATGCTGAAGGAGATGATTGAGGCTAAGAAAATGAGGATAGCTCTTCTGAAACCCACATTAGAGAAGTAAAAGTGTCAATTGATTATTCGTTTTCCTGCCTCAGAAATTGTTAACTTCCAATGTTCGATTGAATATTCCGCAGTTTGACTCTACGTGAGGCTCAATTGACAATGACTTTGGCTCTGGTCACAGCAAAGCTCGATGACAAATCGTTGAGGGCGAAGGCGGACATTGAGCAGTTCAAGAAAATCGTGCAATTGTATAAAACGACATGTGAAAAACGTCGGGTAAATTATTTCATTTTTATGCTCCGATAATTTCCCAATAAATTAATGAAACGATTGATGAATTACTGAACTACACTGTCTCAAACAAGTCTTACTTGTGCCAAAATAAATAGTTTGTTAAAAATGATCAAAATACGATTTTTTGGGCCAAGCATACGAATCGCTGTATCTCAAAAACTACTGGATCGATCGAGCTGAAATTTTGCCCAAATGTACTCCCAAACAATAACAATTATGAGCCAAAATTTAAGTTTTTTATCTATCACTTTAGTTCATTTTTGTAAAAATTGATTAAAAAATTTCCAGAATTTTTAACGCGCATCTCGACGTTTCAGGACATTCTAAGTCATTTCCAAACAGTTTCAAAGCAAAAATCAACATTAAATTTTCTTTGTCTTATGAGACGAACGTTTGATATTCACTTGTGTACGCAGGCTGAATATGAAGCAATGGTCCCTCTCGCTGCCAAAAGACACCAGGCGAAAATTGAGCTCCAGTTGGTGGAAGTCAAAGAGATGGTATTGGCTCAGAAGAAAGAGGAGCTCATAAAACTGAAGAGGAAGAAACGAGAGATTGACGAGAGACGAATGCAGGTGATGCTCGTGGAGGTGCTGACCATCGCCAACGAGAGGGCCACAATGCAACATAAATTGAAGGCAATGGACGAAGAGCATGCAAAGCTTCTGGAGGAATTGCAAGCATTGAAGCTACAAGTGAGTACCAGAATGCACGTACGAAAAGTTTTCGTAGAAAAATCTAGCGGATTCGCTATAAAATTCTATTGGATTTCCATTGGAGATTTCAAATATTTTATCAATTAGAATTGTATCAATAAAAATTACTCAGCCTAAATTGTCTAAGTTACGTTGATTGATTCTTTTAATAAGAAGAGAAAAAATGGAATGGCTAATTTAGGAGATATTGAAGTTTGAATCTCAATCTATTTTCTTGAATATCTCAAAAACTACTAAACTGATTTCAATATTTCTTTTTTCAAAATATTCGTCTCGATGTTTCGATCTATTTCAATCAATAATAATATGCATACCTGTTCATACAAAGTTTCTCAGATATTTCCATTTTTCGGTTTTCGCTGAATATCCTTGTTAGCACTCTCACTTTTGCAAAAATCTATTAGGGGTTTTCTTGCACAACTTACTGAGTCAGTAAGCTCGCTCACCATCATACGCTCGCTGTCCCCCGCTTGTTCTTTTCACTGAACTTCCAAAATTCATCCCAGTTTTCAATTTTTTTTTCTAAATCGCAAATTCTTCATTTTCATTGATCGACAATTATCATCTTCTCTATATTCCTCTCAGAAAGAGAGAATGGTGAAACAGAAAGAAGAGGAGGAGAGAGCGAGGCAGAGAGCCCGACAAATGATGCCACCGCCGAGATTGGACATGTCTGTACTGAGCACATTCTGTCGAAGCTCAACTACTGAACCACCAATCCTTCAAAGGGAATCAGTAATTGGCACTTCAACTGACTCAGTTGACTCAGGTATAAATTATGCAATTTAAATTGGTTCGATAAGTTCATTCATAAACAATAATGAACAATAATTTGCAGTAGTTTAAGAATACCAGTGTACATTGGCCCTAGAGAAAGAATTATTCGCTGTGTTTTATATTTAATTTTTTCACGAGTGTATTGGCCTGTTCACCCTACCTCCCAGAACATTTAGAGTCATCATTGTTCTTTATTGTGATGGATCATAATTAATTATCACTGATTGATTTTGTCTAGATAATCAGTCAATAAATACAGCGATACTCGAGAGAATGTGTAGGGATGAAGACCAACTGATGGACGTATGCGAAGAGGATGACAATGAGCTGATAATGCCCGACCCCCTAGCAAGGTCCATCTCAATGATTTACAGCAATCGAGGTCTTCAAGACCGCAAGAGTCAGGAAGATATCGGGGGAATTGAAGTATTGGAGAGGTCCTACAGTCAATTGTCCCTCGAGAAAGAGGACGATAATTTCGCTTCTAACAATTCTCCAATCGATTCCCCAATCAAACCTCCCATTGAAGTTCAGGTGATTGTTCAGCCTCCAAACGCGGAGGACTCCCCCGTTCACAAGTCTTCGTCGCTCCTCAAGGCTCAATCCGTCCAACGTAAGACTGAGGAAATAGTGGATAAGTCAGAAGGTGAACCAGAAGAGAAAAAATCTAAAGTTGATAGCATTGACGAGAAGAAGCAGCAGAAGAAAAAATCAGCATTGGAGAATCGTGATAAACAGCCTCGTCAGCTCCCGACAATAAAATCCGTTGAGAAGATCACTCGACCTGTCGCTTTTGCAGCTAAACCCCTAGTTGCTGAAGTCACTCCTACGCTCTCAACTTTATTCTCCCCAACACACTATGCACCGAGTTGCTGTCCGAGTATTGACGATTCAGATGTTGAGATTGATACTAATCTTGATGATACCCCAGGTAAAGGTTTTTGGTTTTGAGATATTTGCACGATTTTTTTCAGAAGGAAAGAATTGGTGAAAAATGTCTCGTGACCCTGCACGAAAGAATTTTATTTACAAAATCCGGCGAATACGCTAGTCAATTTTATTGGATTTCTACTTTTGAGAAATTTTCCCGCTTTTCTGCGGATATTTTTTTCAGTACAAAGAATGTCTAATGGAAACTATCTTGTAGAAAAAAATCAGTAGAATTTGATTGTTCTGTGTGACGTTGTTTATTGAAACATCTTCTATATAGTTCTCGACATAAATTGTCCATGTTTTTTACTCAATTTTTATCTCCTCGCATTGACAAAGTCAAAGAGAAACATTTGAGCTGAGAAATTTCGATAGAAAATATTTCAATACAGAGGCTTTGTAATCGGTGATTTCGACAATGCTCTAATTTTCTCTAGAAATGACGTAGAAAGTCATGAAGTATCCATGTATCCATGCATTATCATTTCATTTCGCAGCTCTACCAAATCAATACTTCTCACCACCTCCAGCCCTCGAGTCCGGCGAGTCCTTCTTATCCGAAATCTCAATGTTCAGATCTGCCCCTATCAATGCCGATTTTAATCAACAGCAGCAATCCACAAATACAGGTAAATATTCCAAGAAGAAAACATTTGAGTAACGAAGCGGTAAATGGTTCAAGCAGATTTTGACTAGTGGCCAGTTTTCACTGAATATCTGGGAATCTAAGAGATAGCAAAATTTTTATTAAGACTATTTGAAGCGAAGCTAAATCTCCATAAATTCGTAGTCGAGTAACTCGGCCAACTCCGAACATCTCCGTGACCCTTCGGGTCAACGAACACGGGTCAGCGCGGCACCCGGAACAAAGAGTCAGTTGTGTATCAGACATGATTCAGTAAAGACCAAATCATCGCACTGTTCATGAGAAAAATTAAGAAATTCCTCGTACGTCAAAAATATTTTCGTAAACATGAAAATGTGATGAATAACTGATCTTCATTGTTTCAGCTTTTGCAGGCACTGGCTTCATGAATATGTTTCAACCACAATCGAAAGGTTTCTTCTAGAAAAAATCAAACCAGTTATTTCTTACAATTCCTCTGTTTATGTCCACTTTCCTCCTAGTTAGTTACCATTACATTTCTCGAAAGCCAGAGGGCATTATGAATTACTTATCACTATGAGTTTCTTAAGACAATTAATGAGTCAAGCGTTGTTACCGAACATAATTTACGTCGACGAAACCTATTTCATGTCAATTTACGGGTTTTTATTCATGTATTTAGTTTTTTTACGCTTTTCCTGTAATAGACCATGAGGCAGAAAAATGTATTACAATTAGTTTCTGCGCTTCGACGCAGTACAGTGATCGATTCGTAACGAAGTGGGTGAGAGCAGAGGATTACTTCAGAACAAATCTGCAAATCAGTTTATAGTCTTATGATTTTTTTTTCATTAATCCATCCATTACCAAAATAATTACACAATTGGTAAAGATTTAATATTCAATGATGATATTCTGAATCAATCAATGATGATGATACAATCTGTTCTTCGCTGAATTATTCTGAAATAAGTCAGAATAACAAAAATCGGGGTTTTCTTGCAGAAGATCTATGAAAAAAATTTCTCCTGACAGTTTTTTTTCCTCGTACGCTCCTTTTTTTAAATTAATTTCTGTTAGTTACCGAAGTATCTTCACAATGAGTCATTTTAGAAAATGATATCATAAGATCATTTGTCTAGAGAATTCCTAACTGAATAGTTTCCAAGATATTGGAAAAACGATTTATATGTAAATTCTTCGACTTTTACCACTTCACCACGAAAATCGATCGATCAATGACAGAAAAAAGATGTTTCCTAAAAAAAATTGAATAAAAATAGTCGATTTCTTCTCATTATTGTGAATAGTATCTTCCATATCCAAACCGTCCATTCCTCGTGTTGGATACAATCTGATTGCATCCAACGACTGCATCTCCCCTCGTTCCGTCGAGACAGGTACAGACAGCAATGTGACGACGTGCCTCACACCTGGCATTGGGTGCACACTCCTTTCCGGTGCAGGGATTTTGACAGAAGTAGTCAATGCATGCCTTATTGTCTGGGCATTCGCTGTCTGTCTGGCATTCACCTCTTCGGCAGCTTATGAGGGCATTCCCAGTGTATCCGGTGGGACATGTGCAGACTGGACGTTCTTTTCCGGTGTTATCATGACCAGGGGTGCAGATTGCGTGTTCTCCGCAGGGGTTCGGTTGACAAAGATCCTCTGGATATGAAGGAAAAATTGTTTTCAAATTTTTCAATTAAATTTTGTGAGAAAAATTGAGATGAATTCACGAATAATTAACGTTTTTTGAATGACCTTTTGCAGAATATTATTTTCTTTCAACGTTTTTTCCTATGAACTAATAATGTAAAATGTTCAAAGTTCCGAAAACCTCATTTTTCTTACACGAAATTGATTTTTGCTCAAATTTTCAATAAGGACAATTTTTTTGACGATTCCGAAGAAATTAATTTTAGGATGGAAAATTGATTGATGATGAATTATTGATTAGAGAGATCGTAGTCTTCAAAACTTATAATTTTTCTGCTATTTTATGGATCCTTTTTGTTCACTTTTTCCAAATATTTCTTAACAGTTTAAAATAGAGAATCAAAGGTGGACTATCAATCCTCAAATAATAAAATTATTGCAAAATGTTCCCTCAACCTAGGGCCAAATGGGAATTGAACGGAAATTCTGATTTTTAACTGGCAATATTGAAAAGAATATCAACAAAAAAAGTCAATGAATTAGAATTTTTTTGAAGTAGTGTAAACACAGCTAGATTTTAAGGATATCCAAGTCCTTTGGCTCTTTTTCTTCCAAAGAAACGCTTTTCTACTTTTGTAATCGTACGTCATAGCTTTCATTTGAACCGTTAGAAAATATTTTCAAAAACCTGAAAGAAAATCGGTAATTTCGCTGTTTTTACCTGGTGTGAATGGTCGGCAACTGATGAATGGGTTTCCAGTCATGTCCCTTGGACAACTGCAGACTGGGGTAATTCCTCGGAGCTCACAATTGGCGTTGGTTCCACAGGCACCGGTACAGGGATTTGCACACTTCTGGTACAGGCAGGCTGGCTTACTAGCGGGGCATTCAGAGTGACTTGTGCACTCTGGGTAGCATTTAGTGTAAGGATTACCTTGCCAGTTCTAAATCAAAACATTGCAATAAGATAAGCAACATCAATCAATATTTAAAAAGGAATACAATTTTAAGTGTTGGAATGCAATCCCAATTTTAAATATTTTGAAATTGCACGGGTGCTATCAAAAAATGCGCGGGTGCGAAATTTTATCCTGACGCATAATTAATTTTACCCTTCCAGCCCAATAATTGGTAAATTTTACCCTACTGGTATAGTAATTTTTACTCTACCGACACGGTAATTTTTATTTTTATCACGATAAAATTTCTCTGATGTAGAATAAAATTTGACCACCACATATTAATTTTTACTAAATTTCGGGATAGAAAGAAGAAACGATGACTCATGATACACTTTTACAGAACGGTAGGATAATTTTTATCAAAAATTTCTCTCCGTGCAATCAACTTAAATAGTAACGTGAATCATATAAAATCCTCCAAATTGTCAGGCGCACGGAGCGCGCTTTCGGTCTCGTAGGATAAAAAAAGTGCTGAAAATCAAGTTCGCTCGACGATTACATGACTTGTTCGGTAATTTTTCTCCAACTTTCATCTCCGGGTGGAACTTGAAAATTCGACTCACTTCTGGACAAGAGCACTTGGGCTGATGATTGACGACATCACAATTAGCACCATCTCCACACTTGGAGCATGGGCTCTCACACCTAAAATTAGCGGAACACGCAAGGTGATTCGAGCACTCAGCATCGCTCTCGCACTCGTGACGACATCCGGCGAGTGGTGAGCCTCGGTATCCTGGCAGACACTTGCAGACGGCCACTTCATTGACCACATCGCAGCGTGTGTTGAGTCCACAGGGACTCGGTTGACAAGGGTCAGCAATTCGGCAGGAAGTGAATGGGTCACCGGTGAAGCCTCGAGCGCAGGAGCACGTGGCCACGTGATTGATCACCTCGCAGTCGGCGTTAGCCCCACAGAAACCGGGGCAGGGGTCCACACAGTGATTACCGGCACAGGATCTGGTGCTTGGACAGTCCTCGTCGACTGGAACCGAAAATCGGTTATCCGTTTATTCCTCCACGTATGAAAAAAAAAAATTACAAAGAAACCTTGCGCTTTCTTCAAGGAATTTCATTGAATTTCTAGTAGAACTCTACGAGGATTCTGTTGTGGTATTGATAGTGTATTGAATAAATTTATTGGCTTTTAGGCCAATTGTATTATATTTTTTCCGGAGGCATTTTTGGATATGAAAGAATCAATAGATTCTTATAAAATTCCATGATAAATTCAATAGGATATCTTAGTGAAAGTGCTAGTTTTTTATTCTACAGGTTTCTATCTATCCTTAAGGCTTTGTTTACTTACTTATGCACTCAACCTTGAAACAGTGCACGAGAGGATCACCCATGTGGAGGTTCAAACACGAACAGACGGGTCTGCCATCCGTCACTGTGCACTTTGCATTTTGACCACAAGTGTGTGAAGCACAGCCGGCTGAAAAAAAAATGACAGTTACATTTTCTGCAGAAGTGAGATGATTGATCTGTAGCGGATAGGTTGTGCAGCTGACATTGGACATTCATACCGAAGTAATGGATTTTTTCACAAACTTAATTGAACAAATTCATTGAAATCAAATGCGTAATTTCCACATACTTTTGGGTGTTCTGAATAGCCCGTCGCCTTAATTATTGGAATAAACGTTCACCCGGCTGAAAAATTCGATTTTGGCGAAAGTCGAGTTTCCCCGTGAGAAAATCCAAGATCTGACACTTTGGCCCCCGGTGAAAATTTTTTTTTCTCAGTTTTCACTTTTTCCACATACTTTTGGGTGTTCTGAATAGCCCGTCGCCTAAATTATTGGAATCAACGTTCACCCGGCTAAAAAATTCGATTTTGGCGAAAGTCGACTTTCCCCCTGGAAAAACGGAAAATCTGACCCTTTGAAAATCTGAAAAAAAACACTTTTTCAGTTTTCACTTTTTCCACACACTTTTGAGCATTCTGAATAGCGCGTCGCTTAAATAGTTGGAATCAACGTTCCCCCGGCTAAAAAATTCGATTTTGGCGAAAGTCGATTTTCCCCCTGGAAAAATCCAAGATCTGACACTTCGGGCCCCGGTGAAAAAAATTTTTTTTCAGTTTTCACTTTTTCCACATACTTTTGGGTGTTCTGAATAGCCCGTCGCCTAAATTATTGGAATCAACGTTCACCCGGCTAAAACATTCTCGGCCAGTCTTCTTTTACATTTTTTCAAACAATAGTTCATTTGTAAAGTATTGTCTGAAGAGCCTTGAGTGTTCCGTAATTAGACTGTCCACCCTATTTTATCTTCGCCTAATTTTCATTAATGAACTGGTATTTGTTTAAACCCGCGTGCTCTCCAATATTATTATTGTTTATAGTGATTCACACACCCCGGTATCACCAACGATGACCATGGAGATGAATGGGATTATATCTACCAACCACCAAAACAATTAATTGATAAATGCAATCGAGTTCTCCGATTTATGATGAATGAAACATGTTTTTTGTCTTCAGTTACCTGTAGAAAGCACTCGTCCATAATGATATCTATCCGCAAACACGGAAGTCGCTGATATCGCCGCCAATAAAACTATCGTTCGGTATAATCCCATGTTTGCTGCTCAGTGTTGAAAAACGGGGAAAACAATAGATTCAATCAACGAATTTCATTGAAAAATGCAAAGTTTCAATCACTCGAAAAATCTTCAATTATCATTTACCAATGATTTACCATTTACCAATGCCCAAAAACAATCGATCTTCACTCGCCGAACAGCAAGCAGAGACTGCCAACGTTCTGGAAGAATCTTAACGAAAATATACGCAAATATGTTGATGATAAATTCCCACCAGTGACCCACGCATGGCCATGACTCAATCCCCTGAAGAGGGGAAGACCTGGTGCCACCCACGTTCCATTTGTCTGCTTTTATCCTCGAGCCAGTTACACAGTGACTCCATCCAGGATCACGTAGGCAGGTGAACCTTAATTGGTTCTCCAACGTCACTTTGATCTCACTAACCGGTCGTACACTTGTACATTATTTTCCCTTCATTTCTTGGTATTCGTTAGAACACAATTACACTTGGAATATAAATACATGTGACAACGTTTTTGTTATGCGCATGTGAACTATTGCACAATTTTCTTGTACCTAAAATGGTAATGACGTCCTTGAATCCGATGACCTCGAAACAATGAGATTCAGGTGACTTTTCGATCGTGAATTTTTTTCTGGTCAATCGAATATCCGAACGGCAAATATACTCTTTCAATTGACAATTTTTGTTTATTGAATATCGAGTGAAAATTATTCAACCATTGATGAGTCATCGTTTTCTTTATTGCCGGAACTAAAATTAGACTGAAACGCGCGCCCACAATATCCATAACAGGTAAAACGGTGGACGATCGAATCGAAATCAGTAAAATTTACTCACATCACCAGCGTCGGTTCCTTCGGATATTAAACGTTGCCCTACTGTTGAAAAAAATTTTAATTTCATGGGAAGTTCAGTAGTAATTTTGTATTAAAAAAATTGGAACTAATAAAGAAAATCACGTGAATATCATGAGAAAGAAGAAAAACTATTCACTAGATTCGGTACATTTTGAATCCTCGCACGAGTATAAGAAAAAATTTTTATTCTCCCATAAACTTATCGTTAATCCTAAGATAAAAATTACGCGAATACCTGCGGCTTCGAATTGTTTTGTTCCGTCTTTTTTTTATTGACACGTTTTTCCAGTCGCACGAAGGAACAAGAATAAAATTTCGGAAATTCCTCACCCGAAAAGCCCAGGCTCTAGGCTCAGAATTATTATGGAGTTTTAGTACGGTTGATCTCACGAATTACCATTCCGAGTTGTTTACCTTCGCTCAATCAAATCCGTTTATTCAGTTGGCACGTGATGAGTAACCTCTCGCGTTTGATGAGAAAAAAAAAGAACTCATCCGAATTCCAGAAGGTACGCGAGTCATTGAAACGGAGACTAAAGCTACAATGCATAATTAAATAGTGCGATTGAAGTATTCGGTAATCATTAGTATTACTTGCTATCTCTGACGAATTTTGAAAATTTTTACACACGACCTTGACCTTCAGATCCCCATTTGCGAGAAAAAATTGACGGGTATAACCTCCCCTCCCCCCCACGCCTTAATTTCGGAAATGATTTTCTAACGGTGCAACAGTCCCAGGCTTTGCATGGACATATGCATTTTGCTTCCAAAAAATGACTAACTCCTTATTGAAATATCACTATCATTCGTTCTCGAGGCATTTCAGTTGTCAGTAGGGCATTGTAGCAACAGTGAGCACACCTTTTATTTACCCAAGAGTGTAAATCCGTTGTTATCTCTACTCACAAATAACCAAGTTTTATTATTACTAGAACATCAACAAAAGTTGCCAGGTGTGGTAGTAATATATTCAGTGATTCATGGTCAAAATAAAATGGTAAAAATACCCATGTCGAAATCTGCATGAGTAACGTTACTATGGCCATGGGAATGGCTACTATGGAACATCGTAATAGTTATTATGGGGCATGCTAAGCACCTTACTATGTAACATAGCAGAGTTGACTATATGTGGACGTCCGCATGAAAAGGGACCACTTTGTCGATATGGAGTTATGTATACTTTGCTAATATTTATAACGTTCCCCACATTTTGAGCCCAAAATGATCCTCATAGGGTGAAAAATGACGTCGCCGGAGCTGATGAAAAAAAACACTTTAACATGAGTGTAAATGGGAGTTGCTGAGACAAAAACGTGAATATCTCGGAAACTAGAATCGACAAAGTGGTCCTTTTCGTGCGGACGTCCACATATATGTAACAGCACAGCATACTATGTAGTGTAGTAGAGCTTACTATATTACATAGTAGAGAGTACGCCTGGCATGGCTCACTATAGCGTTTTACTCATATAGAAACAGTGAACTAATAGTTATTTTCGTCAACTGCCACATCAATTTTTCTGTAATTCCGATTTCTTGCAATTTTTTCTCCACATTCATATGTGAAATTTATTAGTTGGAGGAGGTGGATATGGCATTGTTCATGCATCCATCCGTGAATTAGTATCGGTCGCCACGTTTGGATCGAGCGATTCGCCTTCAGAACGAAGGTTCCGTGTTATGTGGGTGTTCTCTATTCCGCTCTCACATTCAACTATGGGCTGTTGAATTACATTGTTGAAGAGAGAGAATGTACGGAGAAAAAATATGGGAATTTTTCTCCATAACAAACACAAATTACGGTGCTGCACAGTAAAGTGAATTCAATCTTACAACACCGGAAAAAATCTAGTGCTAGCAACACGCACGAACAAATTCAATAGAAAAACCTATCGAATTGGTTAGAAAATTCTATTGAATTTCGATTAAACTTTCTACTAGTTTTTGGCGGATTCTAGTGACATGTTCAATAGAAAAAATTCAATAGGAAAAGTTAACAGAATTCGATTTTTCTATATAACTTATAAATTCCGTTCTCATAACTGAACGCAATTTCATAAATATGTAACTCGTAAAGGGGGACCAGCAGTAGTTCAAACATCAATCGAAACTGGAGCAATCGGTATTCCAGTTGAGTTGAATATTTATTCACAATGAACCTTCAAATTTTGGTTTATATTTGAAGCACTGAAGTATGTCTAACTTCACATGCTGCAGAGCAATGAAAAACATTCGCAGTAGTTATTAGGAAATTGGAAAATGAAAATTCAATTGATTGTTTCACTGCTAATTTTAATTTTACGTTCACCTTATGATTATGCGGAGTGCCAATGTCATGTCTAAAGTGAATATTTTCGAATTTTATCCCATGAGGGGCATAACCGCGAATGTGTACCCTAATGTCTTAGAGGATTTCGTTCAACATTTTAAGATAATATCTAATCAAAGAGGTTACATTATTTTTTCTTAACCAACTCTCGATTCAGCCATTTTAACCAGGTAGATTTGACTCCAACTTTGAGCCTAACTTTGATCAGCAGAGTATCCTGAGATGAGTCTGATCAGATTCGAATTTTATCACCCGATGTCAATTTGAGCAGGGCGTAACTAGAGAAATAATTTATGAGAGTATTTAGCGTTAATATTTTGACTACTGGGCAATTCAGTAAACAACCTTTCATAAATTCTATCGTAGGTAAATTCCTCTCCATAAACATTTCGTATATTCGAGTGGCCAAAACAAGTTATTTCGAATTTGGATCTAGTCAAATATCGATAAAGTCAAATATGGGTAACACATGTGAAGGGTCGGCATTTTGACATTGATTCGATGAACTCAAAAATGTTATCATTCTCAAACTTCATCGCCCTAATTCCACAAACATGCAAGTCTAACGTGATCTGCTCATCGTTCACGACGAAAAACTATTGTCCACCCTGACCGTGTGTTGGAGGTAGATCAGTTCAGGCGAAAATATAATTCAATATTTTGATTAAGATGGACCGATGCTTATTAACGACCTGTATGGCTTCTGAAATTATTATTTTTGACAAACTTTCGTTCTTTAGAAGCCAACGGAAATTATTCATTTATTCCATTAAACTTATTTTTAAACAGATATAATATTGGAGGACTTCCTAGCCGTTAAATATTGAACGAAAATCACTATTATATTCAAAGTTAACAGTGTCGAATGAAAATGTTCCACACAATTGCACAATATTGATTCTTCACTGTTTGTGAGTTTGAATTTCTGGCGGTGTTTCGTTAATAGTACGTTGTATATAACATAATAATCTACGTTTGTACCTTCAAACACGCCAAAAAAAGGGAAGAGGGGATGAGCCATGATTTCCACATAAAAATGCCCGAGAATCATTGTAGGTATCATTTTCAACTGGAAAATGAGAGTCTATACATTTCTCGCTGTCTTGGCAGCTATCTTCATCAGCCACGTAAGTGTTTCATTTTCAATTCGTTTTGGTTCCAAATTTTTTTTAACTTCCCGATGTATATCGAGTAGTTATTGCAATAGCCCCCAGTTATTCTGCACACATGTCATGAGAAAAATTATTATTTTGAAATTTTCTCTCCATTACTCAAGACATGATGATTGAAAATGGATAAAACCAAAATGATGATTTTTCTCAAAAAGTTGAATAACTTGATGGG
>NW_021680493.1:1215729-1323588 GCF_001412515.2 Diachasma alloeum | reverse complement strand
GGGGGGGGGGGGGGGCGTAAAGCAAAGTTGAAGAGGAATTTTCGATTCCAAATTTCTCGCTCTTTCCACCCTAAAAAATTGAGCGCGCAATATTGGAACACGCGTATTATTTGGCTGAATGTGTTTTAATGATTAAACCAAATTAAAGGCTGAGGCAAAGCTGGCTGAGGAGCTTGTCAACAGAGGGCAAAATTTTCTCGGAGACTTCCAAGTTCAGCTTGTAAATAGTCAGGGCACTCTCATAGAAGATCACACGAACAGAAGAAAAACCGCAGTGAACTATGCCAACACGAGACTTCAAAACCTTGCAGTGAGTCGAGCAACTTAGATACTTCACATGCATAGCGCGAGCAGAATAAAAAAAAATTTACAATTTTTTTGCTTGTCATTTTAAGCCGATTGTTGCAACTGTTCGAAGCCAAGGGAAAAACGTAGACAAATGCGTGAGAACATTGAACTCCATAGCCACGGGCGTTTTGAAAAGAAACAATCATCGAATGAATTTGTGCTTGAAGCAACATCTGCCCAATTATCCAGAACTAAAGACTGAACTTGATGAACTAATCACGGTAAGCGAAATATACTCGGCAAGTGGTAAGAAAATAGTACTTGTTATACGAGCGTGCGCCAAAGTGCCACTTCACACACTAGTAACACAATAGATGACTGTTACAAGTGTGTAAAATTGTAGTTGCCCCCATGCACGGGTAGGACATAATAATTTTTGTGAGAGTAAAGTAGAGTGTTTTACGCACGAAAATTCATTTTACACCATCTGGAATGCCAAACTTGTCAGGCAGGTATTATCGGAAGGTAATGATTCTGATGAAGTGTCTTTCCATTCCCAGGAAGGAAAAGAATATCGCGCAAAACTTGGTGACATCCAAGAAGAATGCAAATCCAAGAAAGTACCAATGTTGTGTGTCAAACCGCGAGAGGATTCACTAAAAATTAGCGTTAAGTCGTGGATGTCCCATGCAGAAAGACTGAGAAGAAAGGAGGAGAAGGAAACTTCTGCGGCCATTAAGAAAATGGGGCGCTGCAACAGCGCATCATTTCAAGAACTCGAGAAACAATTGAGTTCACTCCCTCGCATTGCTCGAAGCTGTATGTCCACGCTACCTGTTGAAGCTCCCGTCACGAAGTCTCCTACGATCCCTACAACTTTTACGATTAACGGTGTTCATAACACTACCAATACAAGTGGTTCTACATCCAACAAAGTTCCTACAACGGCTGCTACGACTACCACCACTAAATCTCCTACATCCACTGTAGTTTCTACTGCAGTTCCTACAACCACTGCTGAGACTGCCAGCACCAGTGCTTCTCCATACACAATAGTTCATACTGAAGTTCCTACAACGGTTGCTCCGATTACCAGCACTAGTGCTTCTACATCCCCGGCAGTTCCTACTGTAGTTCCTACAACGGCTGCTACGATAACCTCCACTAGTAATTCACCATCCACCGTAATTCCTACTGCAGTTCCAACAATGATTGCAGCGATAACAACAAGTAGTGTTTCTCCATCCACCGTGGTTCCCGCTATAGCTTCTGCACTAGCTTCATCCCCCGTAGCTTTTACTAATGTTTCTACAACGGATGCTCCGACTACCAACACTGGCATTTCTACATCCTCCGTAGTTCCCACTGCAGTTTCTACAACGTCTGTTGAGACTGGCACTACTAGTGCTTCTATATCAACCGTAGTTCCCACAACGGCTGCTGTGACTACCACTTCTAGGGCTTCTCCATCTACCGGAGTTCCTACAACGGCTGCTCCAACTACCACTGCTAGTGTGGTTTCTACATCCACCATAGTATCCATTGAAGTTCCTACAACAGCCGCTTTGACTACAACCATTACTGATTCCACATCCACTGTAGTTTCTAATGAAGTCGCCACAACGGGTGCTGTGACCACCACCGCTAGCACTTCTCCATCCACCGAAGTTCCTACCGCAGTTCCTGTAACGGCGGCTGAGATTAGCACCACTAGTGCTTCTACATCCACCGTAGTTCCTAATGAAATTCCCACAACAGGTGCTGTGACCACCGCCCCTAGCGTTTCTCCATCCACCGAAGTTCCTCCTGAAGTTCCTACAACGGCTATATCCACCGTCATTCCAACCGGAGTTTCTGTAACGGGTGCTGAGATTGACACCGCTAGTTATTCTGCATCCATCGGAGTTCCACCTGAAGTTTCTGTAACGGGTGCTGTGACCGCCACCCCTAGCGCTTCTCCATCCACCGAAGTTCCTACTGAAGTTTCTGTAACGGCGGCTGGGATTAACACCACTAGTGCTTCTACGTCCACCGTAGTTCCTGCTGAAATTCTCACAACGGGTGCTGTGATCACCACCCCTAGCATTTCTCCATCCACCGAAGGTCTTACTGAAGTTCCTACAGCGGCTGCCGCCAATACCACCACTAGTGCGTCTACATCCACCGTAGTCTCTACTGAAGTTCTTACAACGGTTGCTGCGATCAACACCACTAGTTCTTCACCATCTACCGTAGTTCCAACTGAAGTTTCTGTAACGGGTGCTGGGATTAACACTCCTAGTACTTCTCCATCCACCGAACTTCCTACTGAAGTTCCTGCAACGGTTGCTCCAACTGCCACCACTAGCGCTTCTCCATCCACCGAAGTTCCTACTGAAGTTCCCACACTGGGTGCTCCGGCTGCCACCACTAATGCTTCTACATCCACCGTAGTTCCTAGTGAAGTTCCCACAACGGGTGCCGTCGTCACCTCCACTAGCGCTTCTCCATCTACCGTAGTTTCAACTGAAGTTGTTATAACGGGTGCTGGGATTGACATAGCTAATGCTTCTACATCCAACGTAGTTCCTACTTTAGATCTCACAAAGGGTGCTGTGACCACCTCTACTAGCGCTTCTCCACCCACCGTAGTGCCTACTGAAGTTCCTACAACGACTGCTGCGACAAACTCCACCAGTGCTTCTACATCTACCGTAGTTCCAACTGAAGTTTCTGTAACGAGTGCTGGGAATAACACTCCTAGTGCTTCTCCATCCACTGAAGTTCTTACAGTGACTGCTGAGACTACTACCCCCAGTGCTACCATATCCACCGTAGTCCCCACAACGGCTGCTCCGACTACCACAACTACATCCACTACATCTACTTCTACATCCACTGAAGTTCCTACAGCGACTGGTGAGACTACCACCCCCAGTGCTACCATATCCACTGTAGTCCCCACAACGGCTGCTCCGACTACCACAATTAGTGCTTCTACATCCACTGAAGTTCCTACAGCGACTGCTGAGACTACCACCACTAGTACTTCTACATCCACTGAAGTTCCTACAGTGACTGCTGAGACTACCACCCCCAGAGCTGCCATATCCACCCTAGTCCCTGCAACGGCTGCTCCGACTACCACCACTAGTACTTCTACATCCTCTGAAATTCCTACAACGACTACTGAGACCACCACCGCGAGTGCTTCTACACGCATTGCAACTTCAACAACACCTGAATCTCTTGTGATCTCTTCATCTCCCATCACTATTGCTGCTTATATAACTAATGCTACGCCCTGTAATTGCGAACGTATCACTCCTGCTCCTACAATTACTCCTGCGCCCACCACAACTACAGTTCCTCCTCTCCCCATCTTCTGCAAATGTCGTAAAGCACACCGTAAAAAGGTATAACTGATGTAGATCTCAATTATATCTATGCATTTGATGTATAAACTACCTATATTTGGCACTTCCTATGATGATGGCAAAAGAAGTGATGACACGATGTAGTAAAAAATCGACATTTTACCTTCATAGAATTTCCTACTTTCCGTGGAAAATTCACGAATTTCCATGATACTAATCTTAGCTAGCAAATTATAATTGTTAATTTTTCATTATTATTAATTATTTTTTAGGTGGATCAAACTTATTGACTCTTGTCACGCAATATTCTCTATTGTACATTTTCGTTCCAAGAAATTTGCAAGAAGAATGTGAATTCTTCGATAGAATCAGTGAAAAATGAAAATATGTTAGAGTAAGTGTATGTCAAATGACGAAAATAAATAACAATGATCCCATAAATTTCTGTTCATGCCCTTGATTTACTATTAATGTCTCCCGTATGAGTAATATTTTCTTTCTCTCACTATTAGTGCAACATTAGCAATTTCAAATTATAAATTTCTCGAACCGAGGCCGAAGATCATTCAACGTCAACGTGGTTGTGCGATGGAAAACAATTTTACAATATAAGTAAAATTCAATCTTTTTTTTTTATTCAAATAGAAAAAATCTGATTTTGAAAAAAACATTATTTTTACCGACGATGAAATTTCATAGTTTTGCTCCTCCTAAATCGCATTCAGTGTCACTGTCCTTAAAATTCCAGAGTACATTTACCGGAATTTTCTAGTTTTCTATTCATTTTCGGAGAAAAATGAAACTGAAATTTCAGTGGTAATTAAATTCGATGAAAATTTCCAAAAAAGTACCTGAAAGTTCGGACCAAATTTTTTAACAGTGTAATAAAATGGAAAAAAAGGATGTGCAAAATAACCATTCGGAAGTATATCCCTAATTTATTATCAAAAATAACTATACTATGTGCAATACAAAACAGCAATTTACCACTTAGGGGAGTGAGGTAAAATGGACACTTGACTTTTTTAAAAATATTCATAACTCGGAAACAGATTAATCAATTGAGCTCAGTCTAAGCTCATCACAAAGAGGAATCATTGTTCTTTCAATTGAAAAATGAAATTATTCCATTTCATGAGCAACTCAACACGTCATGAATATTTTAAAAAAAGTCAGAAGTTTACCCTGCCCTCCCCTATTACTTGTATTTTGCAATGAGAGAATGCAAATGGTACCAAAAATTTTGAGACAACAATATTCTGGATCGGCTCACAGAAATCCTAACGAAAATGCCATCCTAGAATTCAAATATCCCACTAATTTTGTCATTCAGCGCCCCTCGCGAGAATTGCCCGAAGCCATAATGTGAGGTTATGGCAAGAAGTGTCAAAATAAACAAGCCTCGCCACCGAATCCCAAACAACAACCGAATAAACCCACCAGTATTATCAAAATGACAATAATTTGATAAAAATAGAAGCCACTAATGAACATCTCCATCGCCCGCATCAATGAACAGTCATGAAATCAGTGTACAGATTCGGCTTTCTGTTCCTCCTTCTCGTGAGCTTACTAGTACTTTTGAATTTCACGAATCAACGGTCAATTAACAAAATAGTAAACCTAAAAAATGAGGAAACAGTTGAACATGCTGAATCAATTGTTGAGGCGCCTGCGAAGGCGATTATCCAGGATGAAGTGGTGATCTGCGTTGTGGTCTGTGGGGACAGACTAGACGAGGCCCTGACTATGCTCAAATCCGCCCTGGTATTTACAAGTCGATCACTGAAATTCTTCATCATCACTGAACCAAATCTCATCATCGATTTTGATGAGAAACTCACGGATTGGAAGTACAAGACAAACAAAACATTCAGTTATGTCATTAAACCTGTTGAATTCCCTGAATATAGCGATGTTGTGATGTGGAAGAAACTGTTCAAACCCTGTGCAGCTCAGAGACTTTTTTTACCTGTGAGTATATTAATCACTGAGATCAATTAAAATAAACGAAGATGTCACTAATGAGATATTATTTTTTGAAATAACTAGCAAAATCTGGGTGTTGCAATTTACGTGTGTTATTTCGATCGGTAACCAGACACAGCAATGAAAACAATTAGGTTCGAGTGGGATAAAACGGCCCCTTTTGATTTTTTCAAAAATATCAACAGCTCATTCAATTTTAAATAAAATGGAATAATTATTTTTCCACGGAAACTACACTTCTTCCCCTTTAGAATGAGCCTAGACTGATCTCAATTAATGAATTTATTTCTGAGTTATGAGTATCACAAAAAAAGTCAAAAGGGGCGGTTTTACCTCACTCTCCCTTAAAAAAAAAACGAAGATTTCTTGAACAAGTAATTGTCAAATTGAAATTTTTTTTTCCAGACTTTACTTAACAACGTAGATAGTGTTCTATACGTCGACACAGACACCCTCTTCCTCGCTCCTCCAGAGCTAGTGTGGGACGAATTCAAGCTCATGAATTCATCTCAATTGGCAGCCTTGAGCCCAGAGCACGAGGACCCCAACACTGGCTGGTACAACAGATTCGCCAAGCATCCCTACTACGGAAAATTGGGGGTAAATTCTGGAGTGATGCTGATGAATCTCACTCGAATGCGAGAGTTCAGGTGGACAGACTACGTGATTCCCATCCACAAGGAGTGGAGGCTCAAGATAACCTGGGGAGATCAGGATATAATTAATATTATCTTCCATTATCACCCTGAGAAGCTGTACATCTACTCCTGCAGGTACAATTATCGTCCAGATCACTGCATGTACATGTCTGTGTGCATCGAGGCAGAGCGAGAGGGTGCACTTGTGGTACATGGCTCCAGGGGGGCTTTTCACTCGATGAAACAGCCACCTTTCAGGGCTGTATATCGTGCCATGCAGCAGTACCAGCTGGATACTGATGCCTACGAGAATCTTCTACTGCCAATGCAAGGGTATTTGACGATGGAGGATACGTCCAATTGTGAGAAAGTTTGGAAGGCTTTCATTAAACAGCCTGAGATACATCTGGGAAGGGATTTTGTTAATCGAGTGGAGGGGAATGGGTTGTTAGATGCTATGTAATGGTGGAATTTAGTCGTGAAGTGGTGAAAGATGAATTGTTTTGGGCAAAACGTGGGGCTAATAGGAAAACAAAAATAACGTCAACGCAATAAGGCCAATGCCGAATTCAACCGTTTTTATGGAATGTTAAAGTACAAAATTCTGCACTGGTTGATAGGAAGAAAATACCTGTTATGATACGCATCAGCCGTCCAAGGCTATTTCTCCAATTGACACTTTTTTTTTGAAAGTCTACCAATATCACCTCTGACAGAGAAATTTATTTGAAAAATTAATGAGGGTTCATTAATGTTCAGGAACAATCTACCTGAAATTATGTAGGTGAATTCGAAATGCCGAAAAATTAATTCTGAATTGATGAATACAAAGAATCTCAATTCAACAATTTTTTAAATAGTAAATCGATAACAATAATTAATTATAATTATGCTCGAGCATAAGCTAACGATAATACCAGAGAGAACTGACGATAACTGTGATGTTTTTTCTAGGAAATAATCTCTTCTCTGTCTCTATTTAAATCAATTAGAATTTAATCATTCTACACGAAATATTCCAACCAATTTTATCAATTTTTTCTTTGTACTTCTAATAACTAATTAAGTAAATTATACAAACGATATTACCTATTTACATGAAGGATTTTCTGTCATCACATTTAATAACGAATATTTAATAAAACAATTTTTGTTTTATCCCCAAACATTGTCGTTTCATTTCGTACGAAATTATCACTTGTTGTTATTCAATTGATTCAATGCAATCAACTCCCAAATGATGATTTCTTCAGAATTAATTGAATAATACGTTAATGAAAAAAACAGCCATATCGCATGATGCGGCTTGTTAATATCTTTCACCAACTTTTTTTCTCATAAATAATTATTTGAGTTATGTTTCAACAGAAATGAATTTAAAAAATCTAATTCCACGCACGAGTCAATTCTTCTTCAATCTCTTCTTTTATTTTTTCAAGAATTAATAATTAGTACAAGGTAGTACTAGGAGATGAAAAAAGTAGTACAAGGGTGAAAAGTTCGTTTTGTGCAATTTTTTGGACAAAACAATTTTTTTTCAACATGACGAATGCAAAAAAAACATGTCGAATGGTAAGACATTTCCTAAAGATATTAAAAAATACCGAGCCCTGTTTCGAAAGTGACCACAAATTTCCGTGCCCGACCTTTCCACCGCCTCCCGTACTGTTGCCATTTTTTTCCCCTAGAATGTGTCTATAACGGAATGTGTCCAACTGAGTTTGTACAAACGTCCCCTTCCCCGCGCCCCTGGCAACATTTCAAGACTGGTCGTGGTTCCCCACCCCAGCCCATCCATAATGGCTGTTGGCTGTGTTGTGGAAGCTTTTGTAGTTGTCCTACCCTCGTAATTACCCCTTGAATTCTGCTCCAAAATAATCACAAATATTCTCCAATAAATTGTGCCACCTCCCCCGCTCAGGTAATGCAATCATTCCCTGAGAAATCATCAAATATCACGGGATAAAAAACTCGAGAAGAAGGTGAGTTGAGTTCGGTTGAAAATAACCTCAAAAAATTAACTCAAACAAAACTTTGAAACAATTTATTTGAAATATCACGTTTACATGTGAAAAAATTGTGTATAACCATTTGGCGTGTTCAGGGAATTTCCTAAATTTTGTGGGAATTCGACCATAATTCTTCTCAAGATCTATTAAAATCAATTAAAATATTTATTAATCGTTTATGTTCATCCCAAGTAAAAATTATACAATTTTGATAGAAACAAATCAATAGATTCTGATTTATCTATATAAATTACTCTCGATGGTTTTTCTATAGAAATACGTGGACATAAAACTTATAAAATTCGTGACCAAGAATACAAAAAAAATCCCAACATAATAATTTTTTCAGGAAAATGAACATGAACTTGACTTGATAACTTCGAAGTCGAATTTCAAAAAACTAATTCGTAATTGTTATTGTACACATTTTTTCAAAAAATTTGCAAAAAACGCCTAGCTCAAAAATTGCCCCACTCTCCCCACATATAATCGATCTTTAATGCATGAAAAATCCCACTCCAACCGCCCGCGACATTTAAAACTCTTGGTAGTCTCCCCCTAAATCGTAGACATCTGCATCAATGCTAACCGTCTACCTATTCTCCCCAGATCGGCATCACTCCCCCCCAAAAAATGAGTGATCTCATAGATCTATCCAGTCCAGAAGAGAAGAGACTCCGTCCAGAGCTCCCCTCTCCGCTGATCCCATCCCCGGATAACGACTCGCCAAAGTCCACAGGCCTGAACCTCTCAGACACCCGAAGAAGCCTGGACAACAACCCCTTCGACATGGTCCTGAGGAAGACATCAGAGTACGTGAGCAAGTCGTCAGACCCTTTTGAAATCGTCTTCGAGAGGGCGACGTCCAAGCGTCACTCAGACACTCTAAAAATCAACAAGACCCTGGACGAGTCCCTGCTGAGCGCCAGCCACCTGGGGACGCCTGGAGCCGGTGAAATCAAGGATCACGTGCCCTCGATCCTGGTGGAGCCACCCAGCCCCCTGAACCATTCGATTCTCGATCATTCCGCCATGAACGACAGCTTTCGAACCTTCTCAGATCGCCTGAGCATGTCCAAGAACTTTCCTGGATTGTCTGGGCCCCCAGGGCCCCTCGAGAAATCAATCCTCGATAATTCTGCGATGAACGACACACTGTCCACGTCTGAAGGGAGCTCAGACGACTGCTTCATCAAGTCTCTCATCGCTCAGAGGGTCTCCATGTGCATCAGGAAGGGAACCCTCGACGCTGAACGCCTGGAGAACGACAACAAGAGCATCAAGAACCCCAAGTTCAGGCGTTCATTCTCCCAAGGGGACAGACTCAGTCCCAGGAAGTTTAGGAAGAGGTCAACGTCAATCGTCAGTGATCGAAGGAATTCCGATTACTCTGTGCCCTCTATTCTCTTCGAGGATCCACTCAATCTGGCCTTCATGTCCAGGGAGAGGTCAGACTACTCTGTCATCAGCGATTACTCGGAACTCTCGAACATAACGAGGGTCAACTCTATCAACTCTGGGAGCTTATTCTCGTGGAAGTCCAGCAATGATAGTGCTAATAGGGGGTTCATTGAGGGGAGTGGGGTCGGCGGGTCCAGGGGGTCCGAGGGGAACTTCAGTGATCTCATCTCCAGGTTCAAGAGCTTGAGGATGAAGTCGTCTGCTGGAGACGAGGTCGCCAGCATCAGGGAGGCCAGTCCGGGGGCCCCGGAGGATGAGGTGTTTCTGGAGGACGAGGGGGCGAAGCAGTCCATCTTTTCGCAGGCCAATATTCTCGCCAGGACTTTTGAGGAACTGGCCGAGAAGTCGACGAAAGGATGTGAGATTTTTTGATTTTTGGAATAATTTGGGGGGTGAAGGGTTTGAGGTGATGGGGTTGGTCTGGAAGGAAGTTTTGCTGGGGAAGTCAGTATGAATGA
This sequence comes from Diachasma alloeum, assembly GCF_001412515.2. Lineage (NCBI taxonomy): Eukaryota > Metazoa > Arthropoda > Insecta > Hymenoptera > Braconidae > Diachasma > Diachasma alloeum. Next base: position 1,313,389 of record NW_021680493.1, on the reverse strand, counting down.
TTTCATAATAATTTCATGATTATGTATTTTGGGACTTTAGGGATTTTTGGTAGATGTTTTGTGGGGGAGGAATTTTTTCAGAATTTTATTTTTATGATAAAAGTTTAAATTCATCGGGAAATTTAGTTTATAAAAGTAAGTATTAATGACAGGGAGAGTGAACATTTTTACTCGAATGATTGAGAATAGAATGAATAACTTGGGATTCCTTTGAACTACTAAATTTTATTGAATTCAAGGATTTTTCAAATTTCAAGACGCCATGGCATTTCTGGAAATCCATGGAATTATCATGACACCTTTGAGATTTTAAAATTTAGAAAAAATTTCTGCGAAGTAATTCAACTTTGAAGTGCCCATTGCACTTAAAATTATTTGAATAAAAATGTATTTCGAAACAGCCAAAAAGAATAGAAGTAAAATTTGACTCAGATTTGTGACTATTCGTGTGGGGAAATTGTAAATTAATAAAAAAAAAATAGGCAGGCAAAAAAATGAAGATGTATGGAACATACAATTCTGAATTTTCACGAAAATGTCATAGTATCTCTAGAATGCCATATTTCCTTTGATTTTAAAATAAAATTCCCTAATTCCGAGAATTTGAAAAGTCATAAAAAATATCTCTCAAAGCTCCCCAAGTGATAATCTCCAATTTATTGGTTTCAGCAAGCAGTAGTGGAGAGAACCTGCTGAGCACTCGTCTCCCCAGCAACTTCGAACTGTCCCCCGAGACCTCGGCCACCTGTCCCACCATAACGGATGCCTCTACCTCCCACGTAAAATCGGAGTCACCTCAAAAAACCCCACCCCCCAATTCTTCGGATCCTTCCAAGATCTCCCCGGAGAAGAAGAAAGAGGCAGCAGCAAACCTGCTGCGAGACCTCGAGAACGTAATTAAAACCGAGCAGAACCCAGAAATAATGAAACTCCTGAAGAATCTGGAAGAGGCCCTGGGAGTAAAATCCGAAAGTAATTTAGAATTGTTACCCATGCATTCCAATCCGTCCATGCAGGAGGAAAAATCCCCAACAAAAATTCCCATCAGTTCCACCAAAACGACCAAACAAGTGTCTCCAAGAGAAAAGACTATCAACTCCCTGAATAAAAATCAACACATGGCTAAAGATTCCCCAGAAGATTGCCACAAAGTTGCCGACAAAAAATCTCTCGCAAAAATAGACAATAAATCCCAGAAAACTGAAGAGAATTCCCAGAGATCTCGCCCGAATGAACGAAAAGATGAGTCATCAGGAGAAACACCGTCCCTGGAGGAATCGGAAGCGAGTAATAAATCAGGATCGATGAATCAGGAATCAGAGAAGAGCACAGAGGACAACACAGAGCCTGGGATGGATCCTCACGAGGATAACGCAGACAATCTCGAGGTGAATAATTCCACCAACAAATCCACCTCGAAGGTGCTCCCTCCAGCGACTGAATCCACTCAACGTTCCTTCACAACCCAGAAACTAATCCTAGACATTCAACTGGCCCTGGGAAAGCTCCTGGAGGACTGCAGAGACGAGCCAGCCCTCGTCCTGGAGAATCTGAACAAAGTGCTGACCCCAAAGCCCGAGAGGCACCCAACCTCCCCTAGAAAATCCTGTCTTCCCTATCGTTCCTTGAAGTCCTTGGGTCATCAGCTCCCAGAGTCCCAGGAAATCGTCGAGAAGAGTTCGTCGAAGCCGTTCCCCCTGAGACGTCGTTCCTCGATCGCTCAGGCTCCAGAAAAATCCAGGAATCCAGAGGCGAAAGGATCAGTGAGTCCCAAGAAATACGTTAATAGAAGAAACACCAGTGATCCAGGAATTGTGAATGTGACTGTTGAGAAGAAGCAGATGAATGTGAGTTTGAAGATAAAATCGACCCTTCCAGTGGGGGATAAAGCGAAATTGAAGAAGAAGAATGATTCTGTGGGGACGAAGAAAGGTCCTATGAAGGCTCTGGTGCCACTGGGGAGCATGCAACGACCTGGAACACGTGCAGCTCCTGGAACACCACCGAAGCGGCACAAAGTGCCGTCACCCTTGAAGATTGCAACAAGCACTCCTGATCCTAGTCCTATTGTCCTTGGGAAGAAGACGACGAAAACAAAACCAGTGGCTTCGTCCACTCCAGACGTGGGGAGCAAGGACAAGAGCAGTCGAAGTCACATTCCCCAGAGCCCCAAGAGAAACATGAGCTGGAATATTTCTCCAGTGACTCCAAATGCTAAAGGGAATGCTAGCAGTATGTTTGGGGAGGCTGAAGTTCCGCAGACTCCAAAGAAAGTGGAGAAAAGTTTGAAGAGCAGTTCTCCTCTCATTGGGGGGCTCAGTAGAATGAAGGACAAGATTATTCATGGGAGGAGGTCTGAACCTGTCCGGGGCTCACCCAGGATTGAGGGGAGGGGAGGGAGTAAGGCTGGTGGTAGTCCTCTGAAGGAGAACAATGTGATAAAAGTCAAAGCACTAAACTTGACTGCGAAATTTCGTCGTCGCAGCGGCAGTCTGGGGAATATGGAGAAGGAGAATAAATTTTCAACTCCTAAAGTTTGAGAAGAAATAAATCAGGAACGATTGAATCGCTCATTATCAAACGAGAATTTACATGTATTATTACGTTTTTTTACGGTTCTTTGATAAATTTTGTATAAGGTAATAAATTATCAATCAATTTTGGAGTAAAAATGATTTTTTAAATGGTGATTTTACATTTACTTCAATGAGAAAAGGTGCAGTTGTTCCTCCTGGAATATCACCGAAGACACGAGTGCAACAAGCACTAAAAATAAATTAGTTAATAATTTTTTTTTTAATTTATTAATAATTAATCATTATTTTTTTATAATGATGAATTATTAATTTTTTTTACTGTTCTTTAATAAATTTTGTGTAACGAAATAAATTATCAATCAGGTTTGGAACAAAAATCATTCTAATTTAATGTAGAGACTTACTTTATCCAGTGAGAAACCCTGATCTGAAGACAATTCCGCCAGATGTCTTGGAGCCCCCACAGCATTACGGGAGAAAAAAAAGTCCGTCTAAAATGGTGAGACGCACGCAGCAACGCTCCTCGTAATTTTTTTTTTGTAATTAGTTAAATGACAAAATTTCTAGTGATTAAAATCATTCGCAGTAGTCAATATGTGAGTGCAAGTGTCGAGTTAATGTGTCAGATAATATAATAAGAGCCTGTCACGTGTGGGGAGAGCGAGAAACCTGACGACGAAGGTAAGACATTGGTGCCACCAATGGCGTTTTGTTTATGGAGATCAGCTGGTATTGCCAAACATTACAAGTCACCTTTATTTTCTTCATTGAATGGGAGAATATAATCTCGTTGGAGCGAGTAGAACTATTGCTTTCAGACGAGTCTCCCGTTTCTCCCGACGACAGAAACCGTCGGATACGATTGTTTTTTTATTTCCCAGAGCATTGTTGACTCGATGATAAAGACAAATTTTTTTGCATTCTTTTTCTTCTTTTTATAAATGTGATACTGACGTGACGACGGCCCGAAAAAAGTATATGAGTCAAGGTGAATAACGAAAATAGGATCTCATCGCGCGCTGAGGGGAGAAATGTCACGAGCGTTTTTTTAACGACGATGGGGTGTTTTAAATAGTTTTTATTGCCGGCCTGATGATGTTATTGGTTGATGAGTGATGTTGGATGAGAGGATAGTTCTGCCGAAAAATTATGTTCCCCGAAAACGGGCCCTTTTGATTTTTTTCAAAAATGTTAACAGCTCATTCAATTTTAAATAAATTGGAATAATTTTTTTTTCAATGGAAACTACACTTCTTCCCCTTTAGAATGAGCCTAGACTGATCTCAATTAATGAATTTGTTTCTGAGTTATGAGTATCGCAAACAAAGTCGAAAGGGGCCGTTTTACCCCACTGTCTCTTAATTCACTTGTTGACAACAAAGAAAGTTTCCAGCAAAACATGATAATTTTCGTAGTAGTTATTGTTCTCGTGAAACATTTATGTGTCTCTCGGGTAAACACATTCGCTCGACAAAGAATTATATGAGGCTCCGGTTTTATCAAGTGAATGTTATTGAGTAGTGTATATCTTTGGCCAATAAACACTTATGATTTCCATGGAACAAATGATAATTTCAAGAGGAAACTACCGTTTTTTGCCGATAACTGTGTTATTGGGGAAACTAAATAGTTTCGAGGGGACAATTTTTTTTGGGAAAAAAATATTGTTTCCTCGTCAATGTATTCTTTCCATGGTATAAACCTATGGAGTTCTCTCAGATCAAATGATTGTCGTACAATAGATTATATTTTTCCCTGTCAACAGTTCGAATTTTACTTTCACAAAAATTTAATTTTTGTGAGAGATGTTAAATTCTCTTCTATCAAATTGGCTAATTTCCCTCAAGTAAATTTGTTCCACTCCATCAAATATTCTCACGTGGAACATCTAGTTTTTCGGCAGAGCAAATTTTTCCTCTCCATTACCGATTTCCAATATTTCCAGAACTTCATCAAATCTCAAATCAATCTAAACACTAGATTTCGCGAGTGATTACTCCCCCTCAAAGCAGAAATGTTCATCTCTTTATTTTACTTACTTTCAGCATTGCTCACTACTCTAGTATCTCAGGACATTCAACCACTAGAAAATAAGAAAAAAAAAAACCAAAACCGTTGTCACCACCTCGTCTTCTCCACAAATGACCTGCATTTTACGTGTGTTGGAGTGCAAGTGTTGAACCGTAGATTGATAATCAAGGTTGAAAGAGAAAATGATTGTCGAAATAAAATGAAAGAATGAAACGTGACACTGTCATTACCTGCGTGGAGCCAAACCGCAGAACAAGAACGGTAAGGCTCCATCTCTTCTCGATTCATTGTGCCCATCCACTCATTTTTCTGCAACATTTTTATTTTCACCTGCTTCTGCTCACTTAAGTCCGTTTCATTCCAGTACATTCCAGCAACACCTGTGCTAATCTGTCGAAGACATTTTTTTCTTTATTCGAATGCGCATCGTGTTATCCTTGTTTTCGTTTCTATTTAACTCCGAGGATGATGAAATACCTGGATTCTCGTTTTTGTTTATCACCAACTGGAGAAATATTGTGGATTTGAATGAAGAATTACGAGAAGTCAGATTGAATTTCAATGGCATGTTCTTGCTCGCATGAGTACAAAAAAATTGTAAGAAATTTCATCACTTGGATAAAACGAATCGTCTTGCGTCGTCAATATCTCCGGACCAAACAGTGCGATTTGAACGAGTCAAATCTCATTTTGAAGCTTAAAAAAATACCTCGAAAACGACAAAAAAATCAGGGAATTTCACCCTGCCGTTCTCGAGTTATCGATGATTAAAGACAGTTCCTTTCACCCTACTCTCCTAATTCGAATCCGACAGCAGGTTTTTTTGATTTATATTCGCGATACGGGTGGAAGGGAGATATTTCTCATGAATGATGTGGAATTTTTAGATGACGACGGTATTGGATGGCAGTTACCAGCAGCTCGACCCCTTTTCGGAGGCTGAAGGCGGTGGTGACGACGATGAGCGTGAAGAGACTCCTCACGAGTCTGGTGTCATGATCCACGTGGTCCCAGAGGGTGGAAAAGCCAGATGGAACCACATTGAGGATCTGGACTCGTTCTTCACGCGAATGTATCATTATCATCAGAAACATGGATTCGGCTGCATGATGCTGCAGGAGGTCCTCGAGCTTGGACAGTTCATTTTCGTCGTCGCATTTTCGACCTTCCTATTCCACTGTATAGACTATTCGGTTTTATTCAAGTGAGTGAAGCTGCAATATTTTAATTTAAGGAAGTATTTTGATTTTTTGGTTGAAAAAAAAAACACTATTTCTAGGGGTTTTCTTAAAATATCAACATTTTAGTTGATGAATGAGTTTTTAAATGCATTTTCTCCCACATTTTCCATATTTACATTTCCTTGAAATAAAATTCATTACTCTTTAAAATTGATGAATTAATGGATTAACTCATTATTAATTAAAATTTGTACGTTGGAGATTATTTTAATTCACTTCAGCTAGCCACAGAACCAGAGAGAATATAAATTTGCAAAATCTTCTTGCAAGTTGTTTTCTTGAATGAATAATGATGTGAATTATAATTTCCATTGCAGAGATAAATTAGTAGACAATAACTCGCACAAAACATCAATAGGGGATGCAATCCTCACCAGAGAGGAGATCCTAGCATCGATGGGCCTCGTCACCTGGATGTGCATCCTAGTGGCTGGAATATTCTGGATCCTACGTGTTGTCAAAGTTCTCTATCATCTGACCCAATTTTGGGATATAAAAATGTTCTTCAACATTGCCCTGAAAATTGACGACAGTGATCTCGACAATCTGACGTGGCACGAGATACAAAAGAGAGTGAGGGAGGTGCAGAAGGAGCAGGAGATGTGCATTCACAAGAGGGAGTTGACCGAGTTGGATATTTATCACAGAATATTGAGATTCAAAAATTATATGGTTGCTATGATTAATAAGTCACTGTTGCCAGTTAGACTGAAAATACCTCTGATTGGTGAAGTTATTTTTATGACGAGGGGATTGAAGTATAATATGGAGTTGCTGTTATTCTGTGAGTAGAGTATTTCTATTTTAGGGATTTACAATCAAGTTTTAAATTGAAATTATGAAATTTTGTAATTTTGAAATTTTGAAGCCTTCGGATTCCGAATTCATCACAATATTCAAATAAAAAAACATCTCATAATTTTCAATACTTTTTCATTTTGAAATGTTTGTACAAATTTTTCCGGAATTAATCGTTGACTTTGCATATTTATCACTCATCAATAACAGTCGATTCTGTGAACTTCAGGGGGACCATGGTCACCATTCGAGAACAATTGGCACCTGAAGGAAGACTACAAAAAGCTCAATAAACGCCAGGAGCTCGCTCGAGCCCTCTCCAAGCACATCCTCTGGGTGGGGATAGCAAACCTAATCCTCTGCCCTGTGATCGTCCTGTGGCAGATCTTATACTCATTCTTTAATTATGGTGAGGTAAGTGAAACCCCGAAAATTTGTTGTCAATTTGTTCCGGACATTTTACAATGATTTTATAATAAGGTTTCCGACAAACCATCCGGATACACAATTTCAATTATTTATTTATAAATAACGACTATTAAAAAAATATTAATTCCGTGCAAAATGTAATTTTAATGACGCGGAATATTCATGATTTTTTAAAAATTTTCTCACGCAACAATTTCCCTCAACTAAATCTGTAAAACCACTCCACCAAATATTCCCACGTGGAGCATCCAGTTTTTCGCCAGAGGAAATTTTTCCCCCCAGTGCATGATCTATTTGCACAAACCCCATCACCACATTCAAATAAAGTTTATTCAATTTAAATAAACCACCTCTCAAAGTCCACAACTCCCCTTGCAGTTAATTAAAAGAGAACCGGGTACCCTGGGTACCCGTATGTGGTCTCTCTACGGTCGCCTCTACCTCCGTCACTTCAACGAGCTGGACCACGAGTTAAACGCTCGTCTGAACCGCGCCTACCGGCCCGCCTCAAAGTACATGAGTATTTTCACATCCCCCGTAATGACAGTCCTCGCCAAGAACGTGGCCTTCGTGGCAGGAAGTATCCTAGCTGTTTTAATAATCCTCACAGTCTACGACGAAGATGTGCTGACAGTGGAGCACGTTCTGACGACAATAACATGCCTGGGAGCCCTGGTGGCAGCGGCCCGAGCATTTATTCCAGATGAGAATCTCGTCTGGTGTCCGGAGACACTTCTCACAGCTGTTCTAGCCCACACGCACTATCGCCCAGACAGCTGGAAGGGTCACGCCCACACCCAGTCAACGAGATCCCAAGTTGCCCAGTTGTTCCAGTACAGGGCTGTTCACCTTGTCGAGGAACTACTCTCTCCCCTCTTCACTCCCTACATCCTGTGCTTCCACATGCGCCAGCGCGCCCTTGACATCGTCGACTTTTACCGCAATTTCACTATCGAAATCACTGGGGTCGGTGATGTCTGCAGTTTTGCTCAAATGGACGTGAGGAAACATGGCAATCCCATGTGGCAGACACTTCCCATAACTCCGGGTGATGATAAAACTGATGGGTATGTAGGGGAATTCATTTTAGACTTGCTTTTTTGTAATCGTTTAAATTTAAGACATTCTAATCCAACAGTTCGAAAATACAGTGTGATAAAGTTTATATTCAATTTTTCTCCAATGAATCGATGGATTCTTTTTCAAATGTCGATTGTGGAGAGAACTATTCATCGACACTGATTAAAATTTAATTCGTATATTATTTTGTAGAATTTTTTTTTTAATGGGCTGTCCCACGATAACTCAAAGAAAATGGTCTGCATTCATTGAATGATGGCTTTATAAAATAGTCGCTAAGATCGATCATGTAATCAGATAAGAATATTTGTGTGACTGAATACACAATCCTGATTTTTTTTATTTATTTCATTTCTTCTTTCGAGAAGATGAATTCCTTCAATTAAATTGCAAGAAATTAATTTTTTTCCGAACGGAAGCTTTGCAAACGTCCGTTTTGACTATCTTCTAATTTCACTTGAAAATGATGCAGAATGTTATGAAACGTGAAAATATGATTTTGTAGATAACGTGTGTGTGTGCGAATTTTTTAGAATTTTTTCATAAATCTTCACGAAAAAAGGAGAAAAGTTCGAGCTAAAAATCTGAAATTTTGTGAAATAATTGGCATCGCTTGAGAGCACATCGTAAATTTAAACTCAATTAGTCAAGCTGTTTTTGAGATATAGCAATCAAAAATTACGATTGAATTGAATTTTTTTGACGTTAAAATCTAGGCACAACCAGGCACAACTGATTTTTTATTCCGACAGGTATGACGATAATTACGGGGGAATCCCAGCGCCAATGTCGAATCAGTACACTCAAGCTGAGGACGGAAAGACAGAGCTTTCCCTCATTCATTTCACTCTGACTAATCCAGAGTGGAAGCCCCCAAGCCACGTCGAGAATTTCGTCACTGCTCTGAGGGAGAGGGCCAAGAGGGAGGTCAGTGTACTCCCTGGGGAGGTCACCAACCCCTTGATGAGCAGCTTGAACAGTCTTTCGAGTTTGGGCCCTGGGTACAATGACATTGTTACCAACATCATCAGGGGCTCTGTTGTCAATAATTTGAGCCTGCAGGGAATCAGTCAGGTGTTTGGACATCCTGCTACTTCGGCGTATGAGAGGGAAGGGGGTGGGGGGAGGGAGGAGGAGGTTGTGAGGAAGGGGATGAGTAAAGCGGAGGGGCCACTGCACTGTGAGAGGGGATTGCTCTATGAACTGCAACAGGGAATTTCTAATCAATCACTTGGGGCTTCGGTCTTTGGCTCTGGACAGGAATTGACTGCTGATTTGTCGGTTCCTGTGGAACTCACAGCGGCGGATATGTCGCTTTCTACATTGTACCTGCATGAGCTGCATCATAGACAAGTGAGTTTCACGGGGAGAATTTTTTATTTAAATTTCATTGGAAGTTAATTTTTCATTTCGATTCACATTGAGAATGATTTTTTTACTTAAATTTCATTGGAAAATTTCGACAGGTGAGGGTTTTATCAATTTGAAAATTTACATTCTACATGGAAATTTCAGGGATTGGGGACTTGTAATTTTTAGGAGAGTGATATTTAATTGGATTTAAGAAAACGACGATTCTGAAAATTCCGATTTTGGTGAAAGTTGAAGGAAATTCCGAATTTTTGAGCAACAAGACGACAATAACTCAATTGCAAATTCAAGAATATATTTATTTGATTTTTCGTGATTATTATGAATTTTTATAGAATGATTAAACTGAAATGTACATTTTCCATTGATTTAATGACCAATTTTGATGATCGAAAATGGTTGAATCTATAGTGTGGTCTGTACCAAACTGTAAAAGATACTTATCCCTAAAATGTTCAGATTAAAATTGAAATATTTGTTGGAATATCACTCGTTCAATGAAAAAACGTTATCTACAATAATTTTTTTTTCTTCAAACCAGGTGAGAAGGAGAGGCTACCACGAAATGGCAACAAGAAGTATATGGCAGCGTAGTCCCGTTCAAGAATTAGCAACTCTACCCGAAGTGCGACAGGAGCGTGCCCCCCTCCTGAGACACCAAGATTCATCGATAAGAACCCCCAGAGACTCCTAGCATACCACAACTTTCGTTTAGCTATTGACCTAGCTAAAGTTTGTGCAATTGTCATGACCATTCATCACCTAAATAATAAAGTATTTTCATTATTTTAGTAACAAAGAATGTTAAAAGGAACAAAACTCAGTCGTTCCGGCGACATTCACGATGGATTTACATTTTTATTTGTACGTGATGCATCGACTCAAGCGAGCCTACATATTTTACCTTCATTCTGAAACTATACGGAGGTTGTAAAGTTAAAGATGATGGAATTTCACTCTGCGTTCCAACAATTTTCCTTTCTTTTCTGTCACACACACAAAGAAATTTTTAGTGGTTTAGACAACGCAATGCAATTGTTTTATATTGGCATTCTTTTCTTCATGAAAAATTTTAAAAACTGAAAAATCTTTCATAAAAAAGCTTTTGAGCTTTTTCCATTTTTTGTCGTATCCATTCAATCACGTAAAGATGAAGAATAGCCGCCAAGTGATGATTCAGTGAGTCCTAGCAAGATTTAATTACCTAGTTAAACAAATGAACATGGGAATGATTGTTCAGTGGAAGAAGATGAGTAATCGCAAGCAATATTACGTCTCTGGTTCATTGAGTGAAGAAAATCAACAGCCCCAATTTTCTAGTCATGCCTTCCTGAATAGTTCGCCTTAGGAATGAAGGTTGATTAATTTATTTTCAATTGCAGCTGCCTGAAAGTAATGTTTATAATAGAGGGATTGAGTGAAGCGCATTGAAACTGTAAATATTCATTAAAAGGATTTAAGAAAAAATTTATAGTTGAATCGAATTTATTTAGAGTAATGATTAACATTTTTTTATGCAATTAAATGTAGAACAAAGGGATGAGAAATGACAGCAGGTTGTTCATTGATTTTTATTTCTTTCGGTTTCTCATACTCAACTTATTGACTGATAAGTTGAGTATAAGAACCGCGGTCCACTGTTCTTTATTTTAAATTCTAACTTTCATCTTTCTCTCATCACGCTCTTTTCTTCAGTTGATAAAAGTATACAGAATTATTGTAAGGTGGAATGTACTTGAATAAGACAAATAAATAATTTTCATAATAATTATTAACAAGAACGAGGCAATCCTTTATTTCATTAGGGCCATGAAGTTATCCCATTGTGAAAACAGACGAAATTCATCGGTTGGTGATTTTTTTTTTCGCATGCAGTTGGTGCAGAATGGACAATTACGGGACAAAGTACAATTTACGTTGCAATCGCATTATCAGCGAAAGAATGTTGAAGAAGGATTTCATATACGCAATAAAACGGGTATGAAGCGCATGTAAATAATTTTTTTTTTCGCTGACTGAAAAATAAGCCCGGGGAGAGGAGATAAAAGTTGCCGGAATTTTTACCTTCTCATAATTTCATGAGATTTCTTCGTGTCGCAGTATCTTCTCATAATACAACGGGTATTCACGTTGTTTCTCTACTATTCCTCTACAGTTGCCCGGGGAGAGATGGCTTACCTCTCAGAAAAACCCAGCCCCCGAGGAATATCCCGGTCTGACGGTAAGTAATATTGAATTGTTTATTAAGACGTCGAAGGAAATTGTTATAATTTTTTGCTCCAGGAGGTGCGCAAGATTCCGCAGTTCGAGTGCAACTTTTGTGGTGAACCTGTGGCAACTCTGATGTCCCTTTCGACTCACGTGAAGTCACATTTGAGAAACTATTGTAGAATTTGTTACTGGATCTACGAGAGTAGGGAAACTGCTGAGGAACACATGCTTCAGGAGCATCGAGTTACGTCTAGTAATTAGGAAAGTTGAGGATCAAATTTAGCGCGGGGAGGGAAACGATACTTGAATTCCGTACGAAACGCTTTTTATTCTTTGAACATTTTATGTATTGAGCTAGGCTTAAACTGGAAGTAACATTTTTCACTTAATATTTACATTTACTTTAAATTTTCATTTAAAAGAGGGGGTAATTACAGGCAGAACTGAAACGCTTTGATGTTTTTTGAAGGAAATATGTAATTTTTTCAAGATTTCTCGGAGGTTTTTCCAATGATTTGCATCGCAAAAAATCTTTTGACATTAAAAAAAAATCATAATAATTAAAAATTATTGACATTTTTTAATTTCATAACTTCTCTGTTTTTCCTATTTTTTATTGACCTACTTGATCACATTAATATTAAATTGAGCTAGGGTTATGAACTGGGAGTAACATTTTTCACATAATATTTACATTCAAACGAAGGGGTAATCACAGATAGAATTGAAATTCCCTGAATTTTTTTAGGAAAATCTGCGATTTCTTCAGGATTTCTCAGTTTTTGGGATGATATAGAAATTTATTGAATATAAATTTCTAGGCTTTTCGAAAAATCTTTGGAAATGAAAAAAATTGAATCCTTGAAATTTTGAAACCACAAAAAATTTGAAATTTTTGGATATGTCAAATGAAAATATTTTAGATATGAAAAAATTCTATGGAACACTTAGCGAATTCGCTAGGTTTTCTATTGAATTTTTTCGTACGTAATTTCTCGAGTTTTCCCCAAACTCCTCCGAAATTTCAACGTTTGACTTCAAATTTTCAATTTTTCTCACTTCCAAAATAAAAAAAAAGGATCGAGTGAACTAGAAAGCCCGAAAAATTCAAGTACTTACATCGATTTTGAAGGTGCACGAGACTTCCGGTGCGACCGTATTAAGTACGCGATTCACATCTTCTGTCGCATTCACATAAATAAGCTCTTGGCCCCGTAGCAATAGGTCTTGAGCCAGTAGTTTTATATTCTGAAAACATACGTGAGAACATATGTAAATATATGAAATAGTAGAGAGAAAGCCATGATACTGTGCATTCCCACCGTCTCTCCATTCCTCGAAGAACCAAGAGTAAGAAAATGGAAAAAAATCGAGTGATGTATATAGAAGTATGTGATTTACTCTCATCTACCCAAGTTTGCGAGAAACAATGGAAATAAATGGATTCACTGGAGTATGGGATAATGCATCCCTCGGACCGAATGATCTATAGCTATGCTTCCGCTGGCAATTGAGTGGCCAATAAATTTACGTAAATTCTGGTGGTAAGAGTGATCGCGTTAATCTCCAATATCTCCATCGAGCACTGCAGTAATTCTCGTATTATTGGAGATTACAACGTCTGTTGATTGGACCAATAATGGACATATTTTAATCGACACAGCATTCTCTCGCGAACACGACAAGAGGCTACTCACTCTACAATTGAGTGACACCATGATTTCATTGCCATTTAGGTAATTCTGTTCATTCTATCAAAAGCCAAGGACAGAAATCAAATTTATGGGTACTCTTTCATGAGGTGTAGCAGAGATTTTTCTATTACCCGACTGAGATCTTGAATGACTATTGTTTCGTGTTTGTTTCGATCATAAAAAACCACTTTGGATTGATTTTTAACATAATTCTTCTTCATTCACTGTTGTAACTTGTGAATTGAGGGAAAAAAATTATATAATATAAATCAGAATGAATAAAATTAAATTATCTAATTATGAAGACGGAAATGAAAAGAAAATAATAATAAGTAATATCATAATAAGTAATATAAGAACAGGAAATAATAATAGTAATATAATATAAATAATAATAATAAGTAATATGATTACAATTTTAGGGACAAGATCTCAATGCAGGACATTGAATGTGTCAAGTAATGCACACAATGCATTGTGTGCAATAGGTCATTTTGTCGAAAAAATACTGTGTCAATGCCAAAGTATAAAACATCTAGAGCAAGACAGGAAATAAAACTGGCTTGACCGGTGGTCGATAGTCAGTGTGTGGCGTCGGGGGGGAGGGGGAGGAGGAGGTGAAGAGAATGAGAGGGAAGATGGATAAGAAACAAATATAAGATGATTTTTCCCTCTTTAACGGTTCACCTTGGCAACAGTTACGTCGATTCGTTTCAAGTTCTTGCAGTCGAGTATCACGTTACCGATGCTCTCCAACGAGAGCCTCATTATATTTGCACGAAGATTTTCCGCCGCCGGGAACGTCACTGCCTCCTCAGGGGTGACGTAAACAACGGGACGTCCTTCGATCTTCAAGAGGAGAAATTACGAGATTAATTTTCATCGTCAAATATGTACACGCGAGGTAATTATTCGCGGAATTTGGGGAAATGGCGGGATTAAAATTGAATGAGTTCTTGCGAAGTTCTTGGGATTCTTGAAATTTTCATGGGATCTCGGAAGTTTCTTGGAAAAACTGGTGGATACCGAGAAATCTTATCGTAAATTCAAGGGAATGTTCCAACAATGCCGAATGGCCGAAAGATTAATGGGGAAGTGCGCGCCCGGGAAATGATGCAGTCCATGTTTTAGAATTTTTCGAAATTATGTTATTTTCGAAATTCTCATTTTTTATTTTTCCATTTTACGAGATACGGACAATTTTTTGTCGAGAAAAGCGATTGAATTTAGGTACAAATTTCGTGAATTATTTATTTTTGTCCGGAAATTTTTTGAATTCTCAGAATTTTTCGAAAGTCTTTTGAATGGTATGAAACTTTGGGGATTTTTTTAAGATTTCTATGAATTTTCCAAAGCTTTTTGAAGTTTTAGAGAACTCCAGAGTCTTTTCAAAACAAAACAAAATTCAGTGGAAAAAACTTACAAAATTTGGGCCCAATAATTCGATGGCCGGAGTTTTTTTCCCCGTTGAAAAATTCCTGGATTTTTTTCCCCGTCAATCCTTTCTCAACAAATTATTCTCATTGAGATCAATTTTCCTTACGAATTTTTTTCATGTGGGATTTTATTTTGAGTTTTTCTTCAGAAAATGCTGATTGATTTTTTTTCTCTGACAAGGAGAAAAATGAAAAAATTCATGACAAAAGTAGTTTTTTTCATTCGCAATTGGTTAGTCAATTCATTGTTTACCTTAATACATATTACATTAAATAAAGATGAATTGATGTTGTGTTCCAATATACGTGTCTAATTTTCACGGGCAAAAAAAATCCGGGAATCCCATAATTCTAATACAAAAAATCTCAAGAGAAAAATTCGAACAGAAATTCCAATCATATTGACTTTTTCCGACCGCATATGCATTAGAATCAGTGCAAAAACAAGTACAAATTTTAAATAGAATTCCTGGAGAATTCCAATAGAATTTCCCAGCGAATTCGTTGTTCTCTATTGAATTGTTTCATGCGTGTTCCCTCTGCAATTAAAAATAATCGGCTTCTCACCTGTTCAATTTCAATTCGAATATCGGGTCGTGCCGAGAAATAAAATAGGACAACGAAATTCGTTAAGATTCCGATGAGAATTCCCAACTCAAGACCGAGGAAGACACACGCGATGAGAGTGATTATCATCGTCAGGAAGTCCACCTCTAGAACAGTAATAATAATATAAGACACGTTAATGAGACTAGTGACAGGGGTACTGTACTTTTGGCCTGCCAGAGGAGGCGGTAAGCTCCGAAGTCGAGCATGTAGTACATTGCGCATATTATTACACCAGCCAGTGTGGCTTTGGGAATGTATCTGAAGCAGGAAGTGAGGAATCCCGCCGCTAAGAGCACCAGAGCTCCTGCAATTGAAAAATATTCGTATTACAGTGCAATTCCCCGTTTTTATTACGAGGAAAAATGAATCGAATGAATGGGTTTATGGAAATAGCTCATGACAGAGCTTTTGAGTGTAGAGAAACACTTCGATATGAGCAAATGAATCCTTGATGAAAAATAAAGAATTTATAAATTAGCAGTGAAGTAATTGTTGGAAGGAGAAAAGAACGAATTTATTAACATGTGAAAATCCTTTACTATAAATGAATTAATTATTGTTTATCTGTTTTGGGGGACATCAGGGAGACACGAATAGAGTTTTTGTAATATACTAAAGTTGTCATTTTTATCTCTGTCTGGTAGAGTAGTGATAACATTTTTCAAATATAATGCAATTAGAAATGATACAATTGTTCAGATGACGAAGAGAATGAATTTATTTACATGTAAACATTTTTTATTGGGAATCAATGGATTATTTATTCGATGTAAATAAAAAATTCGTATTGAAACGAACAGAAAAATTTGAAATGATAAATTTTATTTCAGGCCGAAATGACTGGCGTCATTTCGCCAGTTAAAAAAAAGACTGATTTTCGAATATTTCTTTTTCCTTTGAACTCACCAGTGAATAATCCACCGAGTGGTGTCCTAACACCCGACGCATGGTTCACAGCGGTTCTCGTAAAGGATCCCGTCACTGGCATTGATCTGACAAACGATCCAAATATATTGCAAATCCCAAGGGCCAACATTTCCTGCGTGGCATCAAGAGGCTTACCCATAGCTAAAAAATGCACACAATACATTTGCCTCTGAATTATCCAATTTTCCAACCGATACTGCAGGATTTTAAATAATTAAAAACCTGGATATTGTCGATAAAACATTGCACGTAAAAAAAATTCACTGAATAATTTCTATTCAATTTTCTATTAGTTTTGGTCGATTCTATTGAAAAATTCCACAATTTGTCTGCGAGTAGTTTTCGATAGAAATTTACAGTGGATAATATTCTATAGACAAACATCGATGCAACTTATTCTATTGATATATTGTCCATGAAAATTCCTGGGTTCAAATTTTCCACGTTTTTTCGTTCGATTTTTCAAATGGAAAGAAAGAAAAAGTGAGTGAAAAAAAATTAGGAAATTTATGCGAAGGCATTCGTGTAGGAAATGTCTATTGATTTTTCTATAAAATAGTTTCTGTCTAATATTTTCTATGAGAAACAAATAGATCACGCGGTTAGACGGGAGATTTTTCAATAGAATCGGCCGAAAACTAATAGAATTTTTATACAGAAGTCCAATAGAAATGCAAATTAAATTTGCAATTAAAAATACAAAATAAATTTGTAAATCATTTATAAATTATGTGGCCTACCGAAAGCTTTGGCAATAGCAATGTGCTCTATCGTGGAAATAATTGGCATAGTGAGGAGAGTTGTTCCCATATTCGTTGTCATCTCAACGAAATTGGAGGTTTTATTGTTGAATGTAGTTGAGAACGGCGGCAGCGAGAACGGGGGCAGCCCATTGCCCAGCGATCCTAGTATTGACCCCCAAAATTGCGGATAAACATTATCAGAAAGACAGGGGGAAACAAATAATGACTGGAATAATTTTTCGTTGACAAACCGGTGAGGTGGAAGGGCTCCATTCCGTTGATGTGGAATAGGTAGGCCATGACTGTGCCTAAAATAACGACTAGGGCATTTCGAGAGAGTGTGACAATCCATCCGGCCTGCTCGAGGCGCGTTCCCTTGCGTTTCGATGGGATGTGCTGGAGAAATGGACGAGAAATAATTGCAGGACGTTGTGTAACGCGTTTTTATCTTCACATTGAGGAAAAAATTCCGGTAAAATTACTCCTGAATTTTGTTAATCGTGTACACTGCCTATTTTGTGACATTTTTTAGTGTATGCTTGGCGAAACAGATTGCTGACCAAAAATGTTTCACTTATTTTTCAATAGAAGATGTTTTGTGACACAGATTTCACAAAATCCTCGTTAACAAAATAAAATTTCCTACACGCTAAGTTTTTTTTATTAATTACATTTCGGTCTATTATTCCGTTTCAAACAATAATTTTTCCTCAACTTTGCTCTATTTTGTAAAAATTACAGAAAAATTTTATAATTTCCATTCAATTTACTAAAGTTGTGGTGAAATTTATTGAAAAACACACGATCAATAAAATTCAGGGGTAATTCGTAACAGATTTTCCCTCCGCAGAGAATATTTTTCCTTTCGTTACCTTGAGCAAAACGAGGAGAGCAATTGTGCAAATTCCAAGAACAAAATCCCAATAATTGATTTTGTTTAAATTAGTAAAAATTCCTTTGAGTGCTTCAACGAGGCTCTCACTTCTGCCAGGGATACCAAGGAGCGATTTAAATTGAGATGAAGCGATGTTAATTGCCGCAGCTGAAGTAAAACCTGTAATGACTGGTATGGAAATGAAGTCCAGGAGGAAACCTGAGGATGAAAATGAATAATTGCTGAAATGTCACCGAATACAATATCAGGTGATGCAATTTAATCGGCAGGGGTTACATTTACTACCTATCATTCGTGGAGATCATAAAATCCTATTCTAAAAAGAACATACGCCGTAAGCTGTAGCGTAACGCTCGTTCCTCGAATTTCATTGGTCGAACATTCGGATCCGCCTGCACGTGTTCGACTTCGGTCGGCTTTCGGCTTTCGCGTCACGATTTGTTTTTAACACGCGCGCTCAAGCGCGCGATCGTTCTTGTGGAAAAAGTGAAAACTGAAAATTTTTTTTTTTCACCGGGGGCCAAAGTGTCAGATCTTGGATTTTTTCAGGGGGAACTTCGATCAAAGGGTCACAAGGGTCACGAGGGCCAAAGTGTCAGATCTTGGATTTTTCCCGGGGGAAAGTCGACATTCGCCAAAATCGAATTTTTTAGCCGGGTGAAGGTTGATTCTAACTATTTAAGCGACGGGCTATTCAGAACTCTCAAAAGTATGTGGAAAAAGTGAAAACTGAAAAAGTTTTTTTTTTCAGATTTTCAAAGGGTCAGATTTTCCGTTTTTCCGGGGGGAAAGTCGACTTTCGCCAAAATCGAATTTTTTAGCCGGGTGAACGTTGACTCCAACTATTTAAGCGACGGGCTATTCAGAACTCTCAAAAGTATCCTATTCTAATCCTATTCCTATTCTAAAAAGAACATACGCCGTGAGCTGTAACGTAACGCTCATTTCTCGAATTTCATTGTTTGAACATTCGGATCTGCCCGTACGTGTTCGACTTCGGTCGGCTCTCGGTTTTCGTGTAAAGATTTGTCTTTAACACGCGCGCTGAAGCGCGCGATCGTTCTCGTTTCAGTGGTGAGTCGAACAATCGAAAGGGGCTAGTACTGACCTAAATGAAAGACCCCGAGGAGAGCGATAATGCATCCCTTGAGGAAACAAATTAGAACTGCCATGTCTGGTCCGTAGTTAAAAACGAGGGGCTGTACCATTAGTGCCATTATAGCTGTTGGTCCGATTGTTATATTGTGGCATGACCCGAACAATATATAGATGAAAGGGCCCATAAATCCTGCATAGAGTCCATACTAAAATGAAAGTGTTTTTCGTCTTCTAATAGTAATTGGTTTTCATTAGTTATGTTGAGGGGAGACCGCGCCGAAATGTTCGGAAGAACATCGAACATCATGGATTCTTCGTTATTTTCTCGAGTCTCTCATATTTGCTTCCGAATGGAAGCATTGTCTTCGTCAAATCTGAAATGTCCAATTTTTTACGAATCGAATTATGATTTCAAATATTATTCCCAATGCTATCTTGACCGAGTTCGATCACTGCAACTGTTGTTGAAAAAATTTATTTTGAATATTCAGGGAAAGGTAAAAATTTTTAACGCCGGCGCAATGTTGGCTGCCGATGTCGGCCCAATGTTGCCTGCCAACATTGAAGCCATATTGAATTCAATTAATCATTGAATTTAATCTAAAATACATCGTCGTAGATATTCCATTCGTTATTAACTTGTTTTTTCAGTGGACTATAAAAAAAAATATTCACTTGATGTGAATAAGAATGGAAATAAAACCGAGGTTTAAATCGAAAAGAAAAACACTCATCTGGTTCAAATAAAGTTTATTGCAATGAAATAAACTATTCCTCGGTGCGTCTCCCCTCAGAGAAGTAGTAACAAAACATCCTCATTAAATAAAAATATTTGGCCAATCAATCAACCCATTCCGTTTCCCCCTGAAACTTTAACGGCGGCTCCAGGAGGCCGGAAACGCCGGAACAAATCGGATTAACGAAAATGAGATTGATTGAACATCAATTTTAATATCACAACGTTACCTCAGGATTCAAGCCGGCTACAATACCGTAAGCGATTCCCTGGGGGATG
The DNA here is from genome assembly GCF_001412515.2 of Diachasma alloeum. Lineage (NCBI taxonomy): Eukaryota > Metazoa > Arthropoda > Insecta > Hymenoptera > Braconidae > Diachasma > Diachasma alloeum. The sequence goes on along the minus strand of NW_021680493.1, from coordinate 1,293,274 downwards.
GCAGTGAGGCCCACTGTAATACCCGCGAGAATATCTTGTAGTAGCCATGATGGCTTGTACACTAGTAACCAGTCGATAACTGGAAAACGGCGTTTGACGTATCCTTGAATTGCAGCACGATCGCATCTCACTGTGAATTAATTAAATTCGAGGTGAAACTTGATGTTTCGCGGGATGTGATTTGTTATTTTCAAAAATGCTTTGGATTTTCGCTCCTGGGAGGAAGCAAATGATTTAAGGTGTTTCGTGTGCAAAGTCAAAATAATGAAAAAAAATTTAACAGCTCATGAGAGAAACATCTGAATATCCTGCATCATTGGGAATTTTTTCGCATTTTTTCTAGATCTCGGCCGAGAGAAAAAAAATACTGAAATTTGGATGTGATTGCAACCCCTCCAGTGATAAGGCCGAGGTTACGTCACTCTCAATCGCAGAAATTTTCATATCTCCCAAAAAAATAACGACCTATTCTTATGAAATTTAGAAAAATTCTAGAACTTATACGTACTCTCAAGCAAGATTTGAAAACATCCAATAAAAATAATTTGACACTCGTAAGTTATCGGAAAAAATCAATCAATCTGACAAATAAAATTAATACTCAAGAAATGTTCAAGTACACACTGAAATAATTACTTGAAAATTGAAAATTTTCGGGTTCAGGGATTGAACTAGGGCTCGAGAATAACGAGACTCCCCTTCCGCATCAATCGATTGAGAAAATTTGTTTTCGCGGTAAGTTCTGCTGTTTGAACGCAATTAATTCCTAATTGTCCCACTCGTAGCGGACAAAAAAGCCAGAAAGATATTCACAACGCGATTGCTAATAAAAATAACACTTCCGGATTAGCCTGGCTTATAAAATTCAATCTCATCCACCAGAAAGTCTGCAGTCCCCCCCGTTTTAGAAGGTTGAGACCCGTGTGGGACTCACGACAGGTGCGTGGATCAGACACTCGCGGGAACTCTAACTCTTCTTCGCCAACTTTTAACTTATAATACTCCGCGAAATACTTTTATTATTTTAGGATTACCGTGCACCATTCCTAATCCCCTCGCCCCTCGGTGTACTGACCTCCCTCGTTTCCGTCTCGAATCAGCTTTACGCATCCCCAATTCCACGAAATATAAAACAATTATTTAAATTCAAAGGACCAGTTCGCGGATATTTTTCCCCGGAAAGAGTGTCTCCAATTCACAATTCTCCCGGAATTTCTTCTCCATAGTTATCATAATAATTGTGATAATAATTGTTTCATTATTGACAACTGCTATTTCTAAAATTACGAAGTTTCAAATTCCACTGAAAATAAACGCAATTCCCAATTTTTAAACAGCACGAAAACAAAAATTACCTAAATAAATTGAATTATTAATTTTCACTTAATAATTCAACTGAAAATGGCAGTCTCGCTCAATTTTTCCATTAAAATGTGAACTTTCAATGATAAACATCCTTGAAATTCCGTTGAAACCAAATTTTTTGAACAATTTTTGTACACATCACCCCCATTTCAAAATTTTCTCCATTAACGTCTAGATAAATTTGTCCCAGTTGGACTTTCGCAGTATTCACCTCTTCATTTCATAATTCAATTTCCGTTAAACTTTATGCCCCGACATATTTTTCCAGTTGAATTTTCGCCGGAAGACGAATCTCCGATCACCAACGGAGCAAAACCCCCCGAGATCAGAATGTCAAGTACCATCGAGTCCCCCCGCCCCGTGAGCTTTAATTCTAGCGCAGAGAGCGGACAAAAATAGTGGCCGACACAGCGTGTCAAAAATGATGAAGCAATTGAGTCCCCTGTTCCAAAACAAACCAAACATCCCCATCCGCAACAGAATGAAACAAAGTATCTCCAATTTCATTGGCAATACATCTTTCCCTGTGATTCCCCATTACTCAGCGGCGTCCCATCTCCCCCGAAACGTCCCCACCCCACTGTAAACTTCGTCTCCCCCCGAAAACGGCCAAACCGCATGCTGAAAGAACAAGAAGAATCATTTTCCAATGTCTTCAGTGACAAAAGGTGGCATCTCCACAAACGCATGCGCGTCATCTAAGCATTACACCTCGAAATAGAATGCGTTAACGTGCGGTTCTCTCAGTGCCGCTCGAAACGGCGTACCGGTCGAAGGACAAATTCTACCCCAGAAATGTAATCATCTCGGATTAATTCCCCCGATGTACTCTAAAATGATGCTATTTAATTCCATCAGTGTCAAATCCTCCCTCTCCACCAGCAAATCTAAATGATAAATAAACCTTTCAAATGTGTAACGACCCCAAAACCCTTCTAGTCACTATCTCCGCATGCACCGAAACACGAAGATTACCGCAAAAAATTAAACAGAAGAATTGCAAAGCTAAATGTCAACTTAAATCCCAGAGAAACCCGAACGATTATCACGAGAAAATAAATTAAAGAATTATAACAGTGATTTCCACCGAAAGAACATCTGTTCTTTAATTCTCATTGAATCCTCGTGACTGAGAAGAGAGAAACAAGTAGAGTATCGTTGACGAAATGTTGAACGTGTGCCAGATTGAAGCCATACAGGTGTAAAACATGTTCTTCAGTCGACTGAATGGAACTTGAAACAATTGTCAACATTTCCTCGACATGCATAAATGAACGAACAAGACAATCGTTAAAAATCTAACGATGAATTTTAATTGCCGAATTAGGTTTATCATTACGAGGATAAATTTAAAAATACCGAGAGCCGAGTCGAATGACATAACTGGTGAAAACGGATTATAAAACAAAACGAGGAGTTCTGTGATGAATAGTAAAAATCCGGACATCCGATTTGTCCAATTATACGGATTTGAGATCATCCATCGTCCAGGAGAGCAACGAAGTATTGTGAAATTAAGCCTGACAATAACAGATAAATGAAAAGGGAAGATTGTAGTTGCGGAATTAGTGAATGTAAGTGAAGTGTTCACTCGGATTTATTGAAATTTTGCATCGAATAGCAGTCCAACGATATAACGATATTTGCTCAAGATTTTTTCACGTTCTCGCGCTTCTTAAATAGACCAGAAATGCCAGTGAGTCTCGGTGTGAACGAAATGTCAATGGAATCAACAACTCGAAGTGAAGATTGGAATGCGAGGTGAGATAGTCGGGGCTATTTTGTTGGTTTTTTAAATTTTTGTACACGAGTTTTCGTTCGCTCTGATAGCGGCTAATGAAAATATTATCGTCGGTTAATGGGTTTGTTCTTCGGAGATTGTGACGTGAAGAGTCGGGGATTATATGTGAGGTGGGCAATTCCCCTGACGGTTCGTATAAATTCTACTACACTGAGAGGAAAAATTACTTTTGACAACACTGTTAGAAAATTAGTCTTGAAATTTCAAGTGAAATCAAAAGCTTGAAATTTTTGACAATGACAAAGATACATGAAATTTCTGCGTATTTCTTCATTGACGAATCAGTTAATTTCTTGAATACACGGAGAGAAATATTCAGCAAAAATTCCGGAACGCTCTGGAAAAATTGCGTGATTTTAGGTAAAAATTATGTGACAGTTCCGTAAAATTTTCTACAACTACATTTCGCTTCGGAATTACGGAAAAGGTACTTTGAATTAGATATCAGAATGTAAAGTTCAGAATTAGAATTCACTTTTACTAATCATGATAATTACTATTTTTTAATAAACTAGACTAGTCCGCGCGCGTATGTCCTACTCCTCCTATACTACTTCTTCGGGCTTAATATATGTCAATTGTAGTGAATAGTGTTATATTAAATTTCTGAAGTGAGTATCACGTTTTCCGAAGGAAAAGTTTCACGAATGTATTCTATTTTTTTATATATATATAATAATATAATAAAGTATTATCGTAATATCTTTAAGGTATGCTATGCTCATTTATGAAAAATCTAATGACACAATACGCCGAATAGATTGACTTCAATAAACGTTACACTGGATTTTTATTGAAAGGATAATGAACTTTCTTGGATCATTCATATCTTCGAATCGACTGATGCCATTACGATTTCGCAGTGCTCATTTTGAGCTCTGGAAAAATACCTTCAAAATGAAAAAAAGATTGTGAAAATTCACTCTGCCGATCTTCAGTTATTAGGATTGAAATGGCATTTGTTTTTTCCCGCGATGAAAGCGATTTTCGGTTTTAATCTCGAGATAAAATTTATCGAATCTGTGTCTTTGTGTTCTTATCGGCCATCACTCTGAAATGTCAGGGTAAGGATGGCAAATTTGCAAGGACAAAATATTCCACTCAAAATATTTTAAATGACAACGGGATTTAAAGATAATGAAATGAATAAGAGTGAATTTACCCAAAAATTTAATCGCGGAATTTCTTTCAGTTAACTCCGATAGTTGGGGTGAAATTGAATATGACGAGTTGTTAACTATTTTTCACTGAATTCGGAGTGCGGTGAGAATTATTTTATACAAATATTCCATAGTGGTGACAATTCTGGTTGATTTAGCGCCTCGATTCAACGGCTCACGCTATCCGACTTGAGAATGCTTGCACTATGCACTATAGTATGATTGTTGACAATTCAAATCACATTACTGTTTTGTTCTTATCAAGCATGGCTCCGGAATTGCACGATAAGAATGTGAAATTTGCGAGGACACATTATTCCCCTCAAAAAATTATAAATGGCAACGGGATTTAAATCGAATGATAATGAAATGGATAGGAGTTTACTCAAATGTAATCGGGAATTTCTTTCAATTAACTTCGATGGTTGGGATGAAATTGAATTTGATGAGGCGTTAATGATTTTCCGTTGGGTTCGGAGTGCGATGAGAATAACTATACCATATTCCATAGTGGTGATAATTCCAGTTAATTTAGCGCCTCGATAACGATGTGAAATTTCAGGTTTAAAGTATTTTTGGAGAAATTATTCTCCTAAAAATATTGTAAATCTGAAATCTTTTACATTTTAGTACTGATCGCACACTATAGATTCAACCATTTTCACTCATTAAATTTGTCAATTAAATTGCGTGAGGAAAATTTGAAAATATTCTGCGTCGTTCAAATTAGATTTTGCACAGATTTATTATTTTTTCAAACATTCGTTGGTTACAAATAAATAACTGAAATTATTCAAACTTTGAGAAACCGTATTTTTTAAGCATGAAATGATTTTTATGGTAGAATATTAATTGTTTACAAATTATTTATTGCGATTTTTTAATTACTTCATCATCTCCCTCCAAAAGTAAACTTTCTTTTTTTCCGGTTTTTTAAATGTTGTCTAACGGTTCAATATCGAGATTAAAATTCAGAGCTGCAAAGTTTAATTAATAAAATCGTTGTAAAATGTCTGGAAAGTTAGGGTTAAATGGGGCGCAAATGAAAGCTCTGATGTTCGGCTGCAAAAGTAGAAAACCATTTTACTGCAGAAATAACAGCCAAAGTACTTGGATATCCTTAAATCGAAAAAAAATGAGTAGAATTTATTCAAATGTAATTGGCAAATTCCTTTCAATTAACTTCGACAGTTGGAATGAAACCGAATGTGATGAGTTGTTAATGATTTTTGATTAAATTCGGAGTGCGATGAGAGTAACTCTGTACCATATTCCATAGTGTTGATGATTCTGGTTAATTTAGCGCCTCGATTCAGCGGCTCACGCTATCCAACTTGAGAACAACTGGTTCCCACAGTGCACGATACTATCATCACGAGGCAGTTGCCCACTTTCCAGATATCAGCTTCCCACAGTACTCTGTATATTCCCAATTCACTGAAAATTATCAATCACGTCCTGATAATTCAGTTGGAACAGCGGCAATTCATCACTTCGCGATGATTATTCGTGCACTCGTTTTTATTCAATGTTGTTGTTCCTTTGCAAGTGCCTGACAGATGCCACTCGGATGAAATATGAATTCGAGATTAAGATGGACGATGAGCGACTGCGGTCTCCCGCCTTCCAGTTGGTTTACTCTTCTCTTTGAGGTGGAGTGGCCGAGCCGCGGGTGGGGGGCAATGACAGCCTTGTCGAACACGACAATCAATTTAGCGGGAATACTCGAATTCAAATTTAGCCGCCAGGCCTTGAGCACTGTTAAGGATATCCAAGTATCGTAAGTATCCAAGTTGACCATTTTCCATCGTCAAATTTGTCATTTAAATTGCGTGAAAATTTAAACAAAATCATGAATATTCAGTGTCATTCAAATTACATTTTGCACAGAATTATTATTTTTTAAACATTCGTTGTTTATAAATAAATAATTGAAATGGTTTAAACTTTCGGAAACTTGAATTTACAAAAATTGCAATTTTTTAATTATTTCATCAATCCTCCTCTAAAAGTAAACGTTCAAATTTTTTTTCATAAATTAACAGATGGTGCTCAATCTAAACAAAAACTTTAATAGTTATAAATAAAATAATTGTTAAAACAACGAAGAGAACGAATTCATAAAACTATGATAAATTATTTATTTTATACAATAATTAATTAAAACATTTTTATTTAAATAAATATCTGAGTTTGTTCAAATAATTCCTGATAAAGCTCTTGAAATGGATTTTTATTAGAGTTTTTATTCACACTGAATAAATAAAATAAATTAAAAAAATATATAAACAAATGTATTCTTTACCGAAATAAATACTTGAAAAATTGAATAATTCTTTATAAGGCGAAATGAATACATTTATTAACATGTAATAATCCTCCATTTGGAATAAATTGATGATTTATTTCATACACCAAAAACATTTTCTATTGAAATGAATAGAAAGATTGCAAATAAATTTTTTTATTCAATTCGAATGCGTAATTTCTCCAGGTGAACTTCCTAGCAGCGCAAGACGTAGAAATCCTGCGTTCGGTTGACTGGCACAACCCGAACAATTCATAAATACCCGAAATGCAATAATACCTCTTGAAGACCCATCAATATCACATTTCATCTAACCCTTCATCGTCTCTGTGGAATCAGTTTCACATTTCACAGGGACGATGAAGACTGGAATTTCAATGTGATATCTCCTACCAACAATATATCGCACTATTTTTCACTCATACACACTCAATTGTCGAACTATCGCGATAATTCTGCATGCGCTTCATGTCAGTTTCCCGGCAACGCTTGATGCAGTAAATTCATCACCTTGAATTCACGAGATATTGAGTGACAGAGCATGTAAGTGAATCTCAAGCACTCGTTGGCTTCGCTATTAAACGCATTTTTCACGATTTATCTGCTTCATTTCAAATGCTTCAAACGTGCTTCACCTGCAAAATAAATCTTTAAATATTATGAGGAAATGCTATTTGATTTTTTTTCACCGTTACATTTCTGAACGGTTTACACTAGAAAATGGAATTTATAACTCCGAAATTACCATTAAAAAACGTAGAGTAATCTCATGAAAATTAAAAAATGATAATTGATGAATTAATGACTGAGAATTTGCACTGTGAATAATTTTTTACAGAAATTTCGAGTAAGAGTCTTGGAAATTTCTAAAGTGTAACATTTTCACTGAAATTTCAAGGAATTGTGTCATTAAAAATTCATAATTTCATGAACAAATCTATGGGTGAATTTTAGTTCTGTTATTCCTAGAAAATTAATGAAAAATCAGGAAAATTCACAGAAATCTCTCCTTGAATTCAAGACTCCTCTGAATTTTCAGGAAATTCCTTGAAAATTCAGGGAATTGGGCAGTAAATATCCATTAATTTTTTTCACCGTTTCACCGTAGAATAATTTAATGACAATAATACCAATAATGAAATAAAAATAATAATGTAATAATAATGATTAATAATTTATCTATGAAAGACTCTGAGGGCAAAAAAAATAAAATGACAAGAAAGTAATAATAATTCGGCATTTCATATAATTCAATCTGAAAACAATGATTCTTCACCAATTTATTAATTACGACTCTCAATCAATAGAAAAGTTATAGAATTAACGGTAAATTTTCTCTAATGACAATTATAATTAACAAATTTCGCGTCTCAATGACGCTATCACATGATTCATCGAGCAAACGCTGAATAAACTCGACATGCAAATAAACAAGCGCGAGAATGTTATATCCCCTCGTTACGATGCTCGTCAGGGTTTGTCATAGCGCTGCAGAATCCGATTACCCGCAGAGTACAGCTTCATGCCCGTCGCAATGATGTGTACATACCACGAAAACAATGCCGCATTATGTTGTCAGTGACAACTTCCTAACAACGGGGGACAACAAAGAAATGTCCATTCATCCCGGTGAACTAGATTGCCGGTGCGTTCTTATGTTACACGATCCGTCAATACTGATATTCACGAACGAAAAAATTTAATAGAACAACCTATCGAATTCGTTAGAAAATTCTATTGAATTTCTATGAATTTCTATTTTTCACGTTGAAATTTTACTGGAACCAAAATGTCGTGAAAATTTCGGCGAAGCGTACCTGAAATTTCATCCAAAAATTCGTAGCACAGTCAATGTAGGTTGACTCTCTTAAATTTCCCAGTTTTTTCATTAATTTTCCGAAACAATTAAACTAAAAATTATAATTCCCACTGATTTTTCCATGAAATTATGAATTCTCAATGACAAAATTCCTTGAAATTTTATTGTAAATGTTACTTGTTAGAAGTTCCCAAGACCTTTACCCGAAATTTCAGTTGAAAATTTTTAGATGAATATCTTCAAAATAAAAAACTCTTCATTCGCTATTCAAAAAACTATTCAAAAAACACCTAGAACCGGTTAAAAGTTGTGAAAAAAACCCGTTGAAAAATCAGTGTAATTAAATTGTCATAAAAATTTCCGCGAAGCGTACCTGAAATCTCCTCCAAAAATTCGTAACATTGTCCAAAATCCCGAAAATCCTCACATTACTTCACTGAGAATATCACACATTGAATCCACTGTTTAGGTAATTATGCCAACGCGCGATTGATAGCTTCAACAGACACATGTCATCGCAACAATGACGTGACGCAGTCAATCTAGGTTGCGAAATCAAATAGCTTATCAAGTGAACAAGAACAAGCAGCTGCTGTGGATTCCCTGACAATCCACACAGTCGCTATAAATTCCGCATGAATAACTTGATGTCACACGCCGCTATGACGAGAGAGAAAGACGGAACTTCCGTTCATCGTCGAAGATGCGGATAAAGTTTGGATTATATTCGCCCATGGGTACACATTTGATTCGACAAAATTGAATTTCATCTCAACGGTTATTGGATTGGGGAGTAATTGCTTTCCACATCTCGTAACAGTATATAATTCCGGGGAATAAAATTTTCATAGCCATTTGATCCTTTCAGGACCACAGCTGACATAACGTATTTTTCAGAGTCCCTATTGTACGACCATCTGGTATTCTTTCCCTCGACTTTTATGAGTACTAGTATTGATACTTCTTTCTTCGCTCCATTGTTCTGCTGGGGAAAATACTTATCTTGAGCTTTGCACGACCGGCTGATGGGTGCTTCATTCACTCAAGCCGATAGAACATTTCCGAGCTTTTCAGAGAAGGGGAATTGACAAGTTGACGATGTTCCAATAGATCAAGTATTTTTCTGACGTTTGCACCCAGAAAAATCATTTGTTTGAATCAAATAAATGCGTTTATTTTAATCGTACGAAATAAAGTTTTTATTCAAATTGAAAATTTTTCTTTATTTGAGGTTCTGTTTATTTGAAATGAATGATTTTTAAAATTATGTTTTATTATTATGATGAATATTTATTTGATTCAAATAAATTCATCATTAATAATGAATAAAGATTTTCTTTATTTGAATTAAATACATACTGAAAAAAATTAGATCGGCCGAAAAACGATGTTTGGACGTGAGAATAAAATTATAAGTATTTATTGGACAAAGATATGCACTACTCAATAATATTTCTCTATATTCTAAAAATCTAAATCGACTTGATAAAAATTTTGTACTCGAAATTAAGACAACAAACACAATTGAGGGTCGCGAGGGTCAAAATAAAGGTCGTGAGGGTCAGAATCAGGGAAATGAGAGTCAGAATGAGGCTCATAGGGTCAGATCAAGGATCACAGGGTCAGATTAAGGGTCACAAGGGTTAGAATCAGGGTCACGAGGGTCAAAATAACGGGCGTGGGGGTCAGAATCAGGGAAATGAGGCTCAGAGTAAGACTCATGAGGGTCAGAATAAGGCTCACAGGGTCAGATTGAGGGTCACAGGGTCAGAATAAGGCTCACAAGGTTCAGATTAAGGGCCACAAAGATTAAAATGAGGATTACGAGGGTCATATGAGGGTTCGCGAGCGGAAGGAGCAGGGGCCACGTGAAAGAAACAAATTGTTCATTTGATTTTAATAAATAATACATTTGGCATAGATAAATTGTTCTCTTGAATTTAATAAGAATTTAATTTAAAATCAATAAATTGCCTCTCAACCCCCACTGAATCTCACCTCATACTTCCGGAGCCCGAGATTTCCGCAGTCATTCCGGGATTTCTGCAATCACCACATAATGTCTTACCGAGTGCCTAATTACACCTGAGGGAGCAACAATCAAGTTTCCCGTTTCTTAAATTCAACTCAGTTTCCCAACAGTTTTGTTGAGCATTGGTGCTGGAAGTTCCCCAAGTATCGGCGAAAATTTCCCTCCACCGTAAGAATTTTCTCCTGTTCATCTTTTTTCCCCCTCAGTTTCCTCCATCTTTCACTTCCTGAATCAGGAGGGGCCAACAGTTGCCAAGTTTCACAGGTGATTTCTCCCCACTCTCGGCGAATTGGCAACTGTTGTAAAACTTGTCCAAAAACCTTCGAGGCAAGTTTCGCGACCCAACGGGGCTTAATACATTTTTGGTCCTCTTTTTGCCGAGGATAATGCTTGTAGGTATCCTCCCGATTGGAATTTCAAACGGGCCCATGGAGACTTTCTCCATGTGCTGTTCTCACAAACGAATTCCGTTGAATGTCCGCTGCTCCGTCATGTATATATCGGGAAAAAGGATCGATTGGATTTCACGGGAGAAAGGTAGAATGAAAATAGAGAGCAGAATGAACTTGCGAGGCACAAACACGATTTCAATCAATCGGATAATAGTCTGTCAGTGGATAATGAAATTGGGGAGCGATTTTCTTTGTCTTCCGTATACGTTTATTAGAACCACTTATTATTTTGGGGAGATGGAGCGCCGATGCCTCCCAGATTCGTTTATTAAATAACACGAATTTTACGTGCGTTGACATTTAAATGTAATTCCCATGCCGCAGAATTATCAATTTCATGAAATGACGCTGATGAGCTGAATCCCATCTGAGTCCCATCAGCAAATGTCAAGATTCGCCATGCCTAGTCGGGAAATTTCATCCGATTATTGTTGTGAAGACGAGAACCGTTTGCCTACTAGAGAATTATGTCTCCGGTGTATCAATGCCTCAAGTTCGTGACGCGTAAGCGCTGACAGAGTTCACATGCTTGGCGCACAGCTTCACTGAGAGAAAAATCTGAAGTTCGATTTACAATAAGAAAATAGTTGAGGCATTTTGGTGAACGATACAATTTTTTTTGTATGCGGCACATAACACTATAGTAACTTCACAAGCGTAATTTTTACAAATCAAATAAAAATAAATAAATGACAGAAATTCATTATTGGAGACTAAAAATTTTATCGGATCATTACAATAACAACAATAATAATCAAGTAGTCAATTTTTTCTAAAAAAATCACAGTAAATGCGAATATTTTCGCATTTTCCGCATTTACCGTCACAGAAGTGTCCTAGAGAGTAGCGGGAGTGATTGATTCCACAAGCAATCTTGTTTCATCCCCAGTCGGACGTATTTACTCAGCGTTTTTTGTTAATTCCTAACAAAGAGTTCGTACCGCAGTTCCGATGCAGAACGGCTGCGTGAGTGGCTCGGGAGAGCGAATCGACCGGTCAACAGTAGAAATTCCTCCAGGGAATCTCTAAGTAGTGGAGATACGCGCTCAGTCGGTCGCACGATCGCCCGATGGCACCGGTCTTATTAGAAATTCTGGACAATGAGAAATTATAATAAAATTGGGTCTCGCCTCTGGCCACCGGGATTTGAGGGCTTGCTTACTGTGACCATTCCCAAACACAGAGTCGGATGTATGCAGAGGAAATCGTTGCGCGAGTGGGAAAACGGCTGCAAGAAAATGACAGCATTTGAATTTCGTTGGGTAAATTTCGGATTCTCCATGCACAGGGAAAACATGAACTGTGCACATGTGGAGTAATTGCGTTATGAATTGCGATTCCGATCATCACTGGGCTATCGATGAATTTTATTGGAAAAAACTGGGCTGTTTGCTCTGATGTAATTCCAAGAGTCATGAATATTCATGCGGAAATTCATTTTTCCTTTCTCGATGGGATTAAATAGCGTTTCGTAAGTGAATTAGGGGGACTATTTTTTTCGTTGCTCCCGCCCACTCCTTCTTCATTTTTTTAATTTCTTCTCGCTGAAATGTTGATATCCCTCTAATATGTTTAGAGAGGAAAGGGAACGCGGGCGATACAAATTCAAAACATTAAACACATATAAATTGATTAGTTATCGATATTCATTCAGTACAAAATGAAAATTTCATTGAATTCGGGCGCACCGAGCGAGATATCTTATTTCAGTAGTGAAGCGGTAAACCGGGTTAAGTCGATTTTGACTATTGGTCAGTTTTTGACGAATATCTGGGAATCTAAAAGAGATAGAAAATTTTTTGTCATGACCTTTTTTGTAGAGCCAACTGAGGGTTATAAAAAAGGTAATGAGCAAAATTTTGCTATCTCTCTTAGATTCCGAGATATTTGTCAAAAAATGGCCAAAAGTCAAAATCGACTTAACCCGGTTTACCGCTTCGCTACTGATTTGAAACCCGCTGATCCCTATTTTTCTCCTCTCTATGGGAGCGCGTAGGGGGGGCACTGGGGTTCCCCGGAATTCCACTCTCCTACTGTCCCTAAGGCATCTTATACGAAGGCACTATCAATGTATTGATGGCGAAAAAAAAAGAGTAGCGTCCGCGAAAAAGGAGGCACATGAGATAGGGCTGAGGCGCACAGCGCGTTCGACATGCGACTCACCAACATTTCGGGAGATCATCGTTGTTAGTTAGCGTTGAAATTTCATTATAATTTTGATGCGAGAACGTTTCCACCCACATGGCATCTCCATTCTCTCCATAATGCTGTTTTTTCCACGAATTCATTCCCCAGTTGGAGCAGTTTTTTCTGCCCCCCCCCCCCCCCCCCCCCCCCCCCCCCCCCCCCCCCCCCCCCCCCCCCCCCCCCCCCCCCCCCCCCCCCCCCCCCCCNAATCCGAGTGCCTCCGAGCGTCGTTTCCGTTCGATGAATTACGCTCCAGTGAATTCCAGGCTCCACTGCCACGATACCCTATCTCGAGAGTGTCTTCATATATTCAACTGCAGGACATTTTATCTATTATGAGCTTTTACTACTCCCGAGATAACGATATTCGTACAGTGGGCACAATTTACAGAGTAAGATTTTGAATTTACAGGAGGGGGAATCAGAAATCATGACATTTTTGCTTCGAATGTCAGCATTGCACTCGCCAACTCAGAAATTTTCAATTTTTTGGGTCCGGATAATAGATTTTTCAATGAATCCAATTGGGATTTAAAATATTCTTCCCAGTGCCAGAATTTTTGACAGGTTCGATCATGAGATTGATTGCATCATCTGTTGTTGAAAAAATCTGTTTTGAAACTAGTATTCAGAGAAAGGTAAATAATTTTAACGGTGGGGCAGTATTGGCTGCCAACGTTGGGCCAATGTTGAATTCACTGAATCATTAATTCAGTTTAAAATACATCGTCTCAGTATTTCCATTCGGAAACAAATTTTTAATTTCTTGGTAGGTAGTGGAAGCAATTTTCCACTCGTTTTTTTTTCACCAACTGTCTATACAATTTCAATTCCGTATTCTGTTACAAATTTCTTGAAATTCAAGCATTTAAATTCTCAAATCGTTCATAGAATCTCTCATTCAACTTAAAAATTCAAGAGTGTTGAGTTTTTGGTGGTGGACGACCATTGATATTTTAATAACAGCTACAATTCCCAAACTCATTTTGGAAATTAACCATCACAGTCAATTGAATTCCCAATGGATTGAAAATTCAGAAACATAATTGTCTGAATTTTCCAAACACGTGGAATTTTTATGTCACTGATTCAATTAAAAAAATTTCCACTTTTTCACTCGAAATTTCAGGACTAATTTTTTAACAGTGTAACAGTGTAACTGAGCTTTTCAGTATTTTTTCATCAAATTCTCTTCCCGTGCCGAAGAAAAAATGGAAAACCCATTGTTGTCATCCTCAGATTATCGTATATTTTTATCGGAAATTTGTGAGCCACATGCGCTGAATGATGAAATATAACCGGCCGTTATCCAATCTATTACGATAAATTAAACATCGTCGACACACAACGCAGAAAATGATACTCAGCAGTACTAAATTGAATTTACGGTCTATTTACAATCTTGCCTACGATTATTGATCGCCCGTGCCTTATGTACCTTCCCGAAATTTTATGGGGAAAGGGAAATCGTCCGAATAATTCGTGTTATCTTAGTTTTTAATTTCAACTCAAACCGCAGTATCGCTGTTGCGCGTGTGCAGATGATATCGTCGGAACGTTACGAATTTATACGTTTGGTCGGGAAATTCACCCCAGCTATTTGTCGCATGTGCACTTCCGTAACCTGACACGTGGGATCATGTGGCGGATTTTACCGTTACGTGATGTGCATTCGGATTAATACCCCACCGTTATTGCCTTTCGCCAATTGTAAACAATGTTCCTGTAATCAAATTAGTCGCAATATTCTCGTGAATTTGTTGAATTGTTCATTCTAATTATCAGTATTTTAGGGGGGGAATGATGGGTCAACGGGGAAATGAGGAAATTTCGGGTGGAATATGGAAGGAATTAATTATAATTGTCGTGGGAGGGATAATGAATGACAGGATATTACGGTTTTATTTACTATGAGATGAGAACATTGTGAGTTTAGCTGTGGCACATGCCTTCAGAGAAATAACGAATTTTAATGGAACAAAATTCTTCGCTGAGAAAACAAGTTTTGATTTTCAGAAATTCATCACCAATTATTGGTGTCAGTGGGCACTGACCGCAACTAGTTTCATTAGTGATTCTTATCACTGAAATTTGGTGATCGATTTTTAAAAATTAGAGATGGGTTCTTGAAAATCAGTGACATGTGCCTGAAAATTTAATTTTTTTTGTCCGTGTTCATTTAGAATTTTTCTATTCATTTGAAAAATATCGGGAATTGTGACCAATGTTTCTGTAATCAAATTAGTCGCAATATTCTCGTGAATTTGTTGAATTGTTCATTCTAATCAGTCGCAAATGTTAAACATTCGTAATTTCTTAATTTGAAAACACCATCAGTTAATAATGTTTCTCCCGAAATGTCTAATACATCCAATTTGGACGGTGTGTTTTCGCCTCGAATGACATGAAATACCAGAGTAGCTCGAGTAACTCTGCATCCAGAAGGGAGAGTCCATTTCACGAACGAGTTTTCGAATGCTCAGAGCGAGAGACACGTTCGTAGAAACGAACTCACTCTATTGATAAAATGAGAAATAAAAAAACAGGGAGAAGGTAGAAGCAACGGGAGTCAACTGCATTTCACTTTGCAGGATGTTTGAGGAGACAGAAATGGGGAGCAGTCATGGAAACATGACGAACGACAACAACGAAACCTTGAGATTGCATCCCAATGCATCTATCAGTGAAGACTACATTTTCGACCGAATTGACATCAGGGTCATATTCATCACGCTGTACTCCGTCGTATTCTTCTTCTGCTTCTTCGGTGAGTCAAGTTGAGCAATTCATTGTTGCGTTATTTCATGTTTTTTTTATATTTCCATTCGGGGAGAAACAAAAATCATTACGATAAGTGGGGGAGAGATTCGCGAGTCATCGTTCTTCCGGCGATAGTAATCTTATGACTGAATGAATGAGGAGGAATAATTTGCGGGGGGAATAAGAGATTGTGAGAATTTCTTGGATGAATAAACATTTGTCTCTATTAACAAGCAATTTTATGGATTTATTCAGCAATTTTGGTTCATTATTTTTGGTGAATAAAGAGAACAAGTGGGAAATTCCTCTCGTCACAGCATTGTTAATATATTTTGGATAATAAATCGGCAATTTACTTGCAAATGGAATTTCTGTGACGATGTATTTTACATTTACTTCAATGATTCATTGAATTCAACATTCTCCCAACGTTGGCAGCCAATATTATCCCCACGTTAAAATATTTTATCTGTCTCCCAATATTGGTTTCAAAATAAATTTCAACAATAGATTGTGCATTCAATCTAACGATCGAACTCGATCAAAATGGCATTGGGAAGAATATTTTAAATCACAATTGGATAGATTTACACAATTATTTTTGCGTAATAATTGTGCATATTCAAACTCTTGGGCCAAAATTATTAATCCTGAAACGAAAAATTTGAAATTTCGATGGAGAGATTAAATATAACGTGATAAATTTATCTTCGATCAATTCAATTCAATTTATTTATTTCCTTTGATGTTACAAAAGTTTCTTCTTTGCTTTACATCAGATTCAGCTTCCGCCTCACATTCTCCTCCATACTACATAAATTCTTTACTGATAATAATAACAATAATAATACTAATATATTCATGTGTTTGTCTTCGATCAATATATTCAAAATTCACAAGGTCAATTTCGTAACACTAGTCACGGGTGACATTTCCGAATTGATTGCTTGTGTCCTTATCAAATTTGTCATCTATATTTCCCCGTAAAAACACTGTCATCAATCTTCCTCGAAAATAGTGAAAAGCCCACATGCGGCCATGTGTGAGCATATTTGTCATGACACTGAAGTTGATGCGGGTTTATCCAGTCGAAGAATGTTCACAGAGAGAACAACTCGTCGCCACAACTATGTTATGCCAGTGGTGTTTGTTGATGCCTCGGAAAACTCATTTCAAACGTTGCAATTATCTCGGCCAATTACTCCCATTCATGTGATTCTATTTTTGCGAGGGACAAACAATTCATAGCGAAAATGAATTCATTTTACAATGGATAAACGCTTCGGAATTATCTGTATGCGTAAAAGTCTCTGGTCAAAATCTGATAACGTCCTGTCGTGGAATTATGGCGCCACTCTCTGTGATGAAATCGTCGTTGAATCCACTGAAATCGCTGGGACGAAGTGATTTCAGCTCTCTGAATGTGATTCGAAGTTTTCGAACATTTTATAATGATTTTATTACTTAAACTTTGCAGGTCTGAATTTGAATCATTTTTAAAATCTGAGAAAAATTAGAAAGTTTACTTTTGGAAGAAGTAATAAATTAGCAATAATTTATAAACAATCAATTTTTCACGGGTCAAATCGTTGAGAATTTTAGCAGAAATCGATATCATGCCAAAAAAAATAATGAAAGTGGATAGTTTGAACAATTTAAATTACTTATTTACAAACAACGCCATCAATATTATATTTCTTCAATATTGAAAGTATTTGTGACTCAGATTAATAAATGTTTAAATATACTCCTCAAAATGTAAACATAATATAATATTGATAGTTCAAATTTCCGATTAAGTGAATATTTTTAATTTCGTAAAAGGGATTATCGATTAACCAACTAATCGGCAGTCTCCTACCTAAATTATTGATCGATAAAATAGTTCCAAATTTTAATATTTAAATTAATGATTACTTAAACAATTAAAAATTTAATGGTAATTATGATTTATGAATGTAGCCACATCCCTGGTTACTGGATTCCATTGGAAATTACTGAGAACTAAAACTTGTTCTCTGATTCTCAGACAAATTCCACTGGAATCCAGTACTTGGCGATAACTAGAAACCAAAAACATTGTTTCTCTGAAATAAAATTCACTAAAATTCCGGCTATCGAGGGATATTCTCCGCATCACAGGTAAGGGCTTGTGTTTCAAATGCAGCATTGATTTTTCCTCCTTCAGCGAATTACGCCCTTGATATGCAGTACGATAAACATCCCACTAGAAAGTTCTCAGAACAACAACTACCTCTCGCAAAGTCGAGGAAAATAGTGTAAAAAGAGATGGGGACCCCATTCCGCCGAATGTTCACAGTGCGTATTAACCTTTTCACTCCCCCATTGTCTTTCCTTCCATTTTCGGTCACGTTTTCATGCACCAGTTATGTCTAAATGACATTGAATTTTTTCTGTACAATCGAGGCGAATTGAAACATTAAACGACAGCCTCCTTTTCCCCTTTTTGCTGCATGCTCAGCGCAACTCGTTCACGCGGCATTGAACAAAGAAAATAAAAGCAAATATTCACGTGGCAATTCCGTGAGAAGAATGTGAAGCTTCTAGCGAGTAATATTCAGATCCAGCGTAATGTCTTTGAGGGGCCACTAACGCATGATTGAGTGACACCGTCACTTCGAGATGAAGTCGATTTCAAATTGTAAATAAAAAATTAGCGCTAATGTTGATGCTTTTTTATTGTGCCCTTTTCCTGTCAGATTTCATGTTCCTTCGTTCAATTAATTGTTTATAATCATTCTCATTGGGACGGATGGGAATCACATGTCCCAATTTATCAGCTGTTAAATTTTCATATTTCATTAAATAATTTGCTCATATTCTAATTCCTACGCTCACTGAATAAGATTTTAATCGTAATTACAATTCAATTCCTTCTAGAACACACTTTCGAGTGGGAATTTCTGGAATTCAATCTTTGTCGATACTCTGGTAAAAGTGCGTGCCCACACTGTTATCAATTTTTAGTTAGTTCACGCGGTAATTCAATTAATCTGTTGTTCATCTCATCAATATAATTCCGTGCTCAGAATATTGTCGTCTCGTGCTTTCAGCACCAAATTAAAAATTAAAACTTCATTTGGAATATTGAGTCACAGCTTCTTTTTATTCATACCAGAAATTTTGTATTTGGATATTAATATTATCTGTTCAAAGTGAAAAAATCGATCATCATTTTCACTGCATTGCATTCAGACTCTCCTATCCTTGACGTCAAAAATGTGAGGTAATCTCATAATTCTAGCTATTAATTCTAATCAACTTTGTTCGAAGAAATCCTTAGTAAACGCAATATTAAGAAAGTAGAATTATTCTACTTTCCTCTTACCTCAATGATTTGGACAATTATGATTCGTTTAGTCATATTTCATAGAATGGTATTCAATTCTCTTTTGTTTGTTAGGCGGGCTTCATGAAAATTCGACGCAAGGCCATTGTACTCATGAAAACCGCCTTACTTTCCCCATTCGTTCGAGATATTGCTTTTTATTTTCAGGAAGGATTTGCTCCAAATAGTACTATTTAGATGCAATTGGTCCTATTTCAAAGCATTGTAACAATCACTAGGGAATAGTGCCGAATTCATTTAATTTCACTCGGCCGGTCTCGAGTTACTGACGATGAAAAACGGCCCATTTGGCCCGACCTCCTCTAATAATTCTCTAAAAATATCAATTTCGTCGTGTTTTGGAAATAAATGTAAAATCATTCATGTAATTTTTGTAACTGATAGTTCTTCCGGCATCATCAAAGAACAGTTGGGCAAAATGGACCGCTTTTTATCGTCGATAACTCGAGATTGTCTGAGTGAAAACCAAACACGTCCGTGTTTTCTCATCACTTATGCCACTGCAGTATCACAATTTAAAGAGCTCTTTTTTATAATCTCGAATGATAAATTTTCAACGCGCGTTCCATTCCTCCATCTCTCATTCCTCTCACGGGAGCACACGTACGCGCTCAGAGGTTTTTGAGTATCAGCGGTTTTTGCGGTATAGTTATACGTGTAAATGAAAAAGGAAAGGAGGGATTGCATGAAAATTGAATAAAAAAGCCCGCAAAGATGGAAAAGCGGAAAGCAACAATGGAAGGTTGATGTGTTGACGTTTGACCTGTTACGTTTTTCGTTTAGCACTGAATTTTCATCGCTCCCGTGGAGGAGAGGTAAAAAAGTTTGAGAAATGTCTCGGCAATTGAGCTGTCACGGTCTATGATTATCCAATTGTACCTCGCAGTCCTTCTCCTCGGGGCTTTCTTCACCACCAAATCATTTTTTTCCTTTGTCGTGTGAATTCAATGGTTGCTGTAGGTGCTAGCGACACAACGTTTATTGCGTGGGGCATACAAATCCAAATCCGGGGTGATATTACGGAAATCTAAACGGAACAGGGTCGAATAGGTAAGGTTGGACTCAAGGAACAGATGGACATTTGCGTACGAGACCGACCTATGGCAGGATATATCGAGGTTGACTAATGGTTGAGACAGATTCCCGATCGTTTGAGGCCTAACTCTAGCTTTTTATGTGCCATAATAACCAACATTACTTTTTTATTGCATTTAATTTGCCTGCAATTGGTTGAAGTACGTAATATTTGTTCCAAGAAAGAATCATCGCAATAAAAATGATTTTTTCTATCAGTTTACATCAGAAGAACGGTGAAACATGACTCTTCGAATAGGTGACATCGAGTCCTTCAACTACGGAAATTATTGATGCTTGTGCGGGGCGAGTGGAGAAACAATTTCCTACTTTGAGACTTTTTTCTTTCCTCTCGAAAAGTTTTCAAGGCTGGGGAATGTACTTGCCGGGTTTCGTTATTCAACAGAAGGGCCTCTATATCTGACCGGCTCTTTGTATGAAACTCACGCGGAAAAATATGTGACTTGAGAATGAACGTTTTGGTCCTAAAGTGAGTGTAATCACTTGCCGAACAGCGGGGGAGAATACAGAGTGCGGTGTAATGTGATTCACTTTTATTGTTATGTAGTACTTGCACGCTTATCACGTTAGACGAGATGAGTAAAGACACAAATTCTGGTCGCAATGGAGATGAGGAGAAGAGAAAAATTTGTTAAATTTTACAGGTGGATCGAAAAATTTGAAATGAAGTGGTTTATTCTATTTAATTGTTTCCGGACTTCGGAAAAATCGATAGATTTAAGAAACTCCGCTTCTTAATACGAATTATTTGTTGGAGGATGAAAACTAAAGTACTTTGGTAATGTATTTATGAAATTTTAATTCCAAATAAACTGTGAAATCACAGTAATATATCCTGTGATGTAAAAAATTCTGATTATTTTTTGGTTTTCTCTTTAAAAAATCACCTTAAATTCATCAAAATTTGGATGATTATTTTTATAGAAATTGGGCAAAAATTTTGAGTTGAAAAAAATGCCTGTTGGAAGCTATTGCTTCTAGGATTTTAAAAATTTTTCCCCTGAATTCATTGAAATTAATAAAATATCAAAAATCATAGAAATTCGATTTTTTGTATTGTTTTTATAAAATAATTTCATCATTTGAAAAAATAATTACCTACAGCGAAATACCCGATGATAAAGAGAATCCGATTCCCTAATCACCCAAAAAAATTTTAAAAAATCTGCAATGAACAGAATTTTTTCTTCAAGCAAGCAATTTTTTTGCTCTGTGTACCACAGGACCTATTGCCCACTCCAGGGATGCTCATGCCCACTTTTTGCTTCAAACACCGATCCTATACCCATACCTCTACATATACGTAACACCAGTTGACTCAGCGATAAATCACGAAAACCCAAAATCCTCGTGTTTATGGCTCTTGTGCCATAAATTCAAACATCGTATGAGACACCAATTTTTCACTCTCGCTGTGAAAAATATGAAGTACGTGATCCAATCTCTCCGAGTATTCTGAAGAAACAACAGTGTGTCCAATCTCTATTGAGGTATTTCATATGAAAAATCCCAATGATGAAAAAAAATGAAAATATTCAAGAGAGAAATATCTGAGTAAATTGCTTTTAATACTCAAGAAATGTTCGAATGCACCTTGAAATAAATACTTGAAAATTGAAAATTTTTCGTGTTCAGGGATTGAATCACGGCTCGACAAGAGTGAAACTCCTCTTCAGTCTCACACCCCCGGAGAAATACAGACGAAACACCCTAAAAGACCCCCGAGACACGGAAATGCCAGACGCACATTGTCGAGTACTCCGGCTGTAGTATAATAAGTAGTTCAACCGGATGTGCATACTCTGCTCATCCTTTGTAACGCTGTCAAGATACGTATGGACGCCAGCACATACCTCACCCATTCTGCGATCACAGAACTAAATCCTTAATACTGTATATGGCTCAGATACATATGGTTAATGCAAGCACGCGAGCGAATAATTAGTGGCCAATTGGAAACTTGTACCGCAACGTGACTGACTTTGCAGTTTGTCTTATCACGTTTCACAAACGCGCACGCTAAAATGCTGAATATATCAGTCAGCGTTAACATTTGGTGAATTACATTAAAAAAATACCAGGAAGTATTATTGTTAGTTATTTTCACTAACTAAAAATTGATAACAGTGTGGGCACGCACTAGTACCAGAGTATCAACAAACATTGAATTCCAGAAATTCACACTCTGAAGTGTGTTCTAGAAGGAATTGAATTGTAATTATGATTAAAGTCGTATTCAGCGAGCGTAGGAATTAGAACATGAGCAAATCATTTACTGTAATATGAAAATGTTACAGCTGATAAATTTGGACATGTGATTCCCATCCGTCGTATTGCATTTGCAATGAGAATGATTATAAACAATCAATTGCAAAAAGGAATAGCAAATCTCACGGAATAAATGGCGACATGAGTGGGCATCAACACTTGGCGCTAGCGGAAGAAAGATCGAATTCGCAATTGAATGACAGCTAGTAGAATTCTTGCGGTTTGATCAGACATTCAGTGTTCTCAATCCACATATCCAAAAAATTTGAGCCTTGGTATTTTTCGAAGTGGTTCGAGAGAAAATTTATGGCACAATTCTAATTGTGATTTCATTCTGTTCGTCAGCATAACGAATATTTTTATTTTCATTTTCCGGCATGCAACCTTGAAATAATTCGTAACTGACGCCGCCATAAACATTCCTGATTGCTTCATCCGGCTTTTTAGGCATTCCCTTCAGAAAAAGTCATTAATCTCCCCTTTGGAGAGGGAGAGACAAATAGTTGGAAGCTTTTACTGATGTCTTGAGATCCCGACATCCCGAAATCCCGAGTCGCCTAATATTGCGCAGTTCCTCCCCTGGCCGATCATCAGCGAGACTATCCATCGACTTTCCAAGTGAACTCATACAAAACTTATTCAAACGCGATAATGAAAACTCGCGCTGAGGCTGCACTGCTTGAAACTTGAGTATATTGAACGTGAAATAAAGGGAGGCAAGAAGTAGGTGTTGACTGACTAACTTTTCCATCAAACTTGTTCAAATTAGATTTTATTATGAAGTCTCACGGACAATTTGGGAAATTTGATGGTTAGTAGATGTATTAATAGTTGGGAATTTTTATGGGATGAAATGCAGCCGCAGTTGTGTCCAGATGAAGGGGTGAATAACGAGTGTTTGGGTTCAATAACGGTTGGACCTCGGGATGTTTATGAGAGTTGAGAGTTCGTGGAATGCGCGATGTGCGTGTGACCAAAGGTGTAACTGACGAACGAGCGTGAAAAGAAAATCAAGAACGAAGTATGAGATTTGGCTGGATGAATGGGTCTGTTCGACTAGTGAGTCCGCAGAGTACAGATGCAGCTGCCGATGTTGTCAAGTATAATTTCAGTAGCGAAGCGGTAAACCGGGTCAAGTCGATTTTGACTATTAGCTAGTTTTTGCCGAATTTCTCGGAATCTAAAAAAGATTTAAAAAAATGGTCATGACCTTTTTTGTAGAGTCAATTGAGTGCTATAAAAAATGTCGTGAGAAAAATTTTGCTATCTCTCTTAGATTCCGAGATATTCATAAAAAACTGCCCAAAAGTCAAACTCGACTTAACCCGGTTTACGGCTTCGCTACTGATTTGGATTTGTTGAATAAGGATTCCAACTGTAACCAGAGTAATGCAAACCATTGCCCTCAGCACTCTCTGCGAGTGAATAAATCTTCCAGGGAGGTGATGAATGAGCCACTGAAAATTATTGCAAACCGTGCATTTTCACTCCCTTCCGCAATTGTAATACTTTCGCTCAATGTCAAATTACTGGAAAAGGCTTGTTAGCATTCCTGACGTACTATTCAGCTCCACATTGTGAATCTCCCACGTGCATATGTCCAGCCCTAGTGAATTAATGCCTCACTCCCCTTGTTTCGAGAATTCAATGGAAATACCAGCGCTGTTTATATCTCTTTCTGCAAAGTACTGGCCTGGAGCCGAAATTAACATGAAATAATCAGACTTTACGGGTGAGAACAGTCAGGCACTCGGGTATTTCGGAATACGTTAAATTCTGCATGAAGTACAAAAACATGGAATTGAATAATTGGGTTGAGAGTATTTTGTAAAGCCGCAAGTTGAGTAAATTCGTACGTTTAGTTCAGTCACATACATCCTGTTTGCCAGCGTGTGTTGCGGCTTCTGCCGTATGTACATTTATTGCGGTTTGCGTAAGCTCTCGCCATCGTCTCGAGTTTTGGCACAGTTTTCTGGGTGTGACGCATCAGGCACTCGAATCTCGCTTCAAGTTATGTAAATAGCTTCTGGGAATGTTCAATGAGACGCTGAATTTCCACGCTCAACTTCGAAGGCACTGTCAATGGGGACGAAAGAAATTGGCATTTTAATTTGATTCAATTATGTGCGGCAACTTTATGAACTGACGCTGATGAGCTGCATGGCCCAGCAGCATGCATTCAGATGCGCTATTTCAAGTCGATGAATGTCAGCCGATTATTATTGTGAAAAGGAGGATCGCTTGCCTAATGAAATGTTCAGTAAAAATTACGAAACTCTCACTTCACTCACCGATTACGGAATCGACTCAGAAAATTTAAGTGACGGTATCGTAATTTTTCACAAGAGATTCAGATAAAAATTACGGAACGCTCTGGAAAAATTCCGTGACAGTTCCGTAAATTTTCCTACGAGCACATTTCGCTCCGGAATTACGGAAAAGATACGTAATTTTTATTGAATATTTCTCTCCGTGCTCTCATAAACATCTTGAGATCCAACCGTTATAGAACCCAAAACTTTCTCAACTGATCGCCACTATTTCGTTTATAGGTAAAAGTTTATTTTACTGGTGACATACATACGATTTGACGCGATTTGTCGAAAAAAATGATGAAAAACACCGCGCGGATATGCACTATTCCTACAATTCTTGTAAGTTGGACTTTCACAACTCGTTTCATTCTAGTTGTACAACTACATTTGGCCCGTGAACGCGTGCAATTTCACGCGGCTGGATCCTTGCTACCTTGAAGGAAAGAAGGAAAAAAAAAACTTGACTCCTCCTTCGTACTTTCTAAATGAAAGAGAGGGATTTCTCGATTAATTTTAATAATCTCTACCACAAAGAGAGTATTCCATTATGATTCGTCTATCTACTTCGAAGGGGAAAAAAGTGGTTCGAGTGTACAAAGTGCAGCCCTTGCCGAATGCTTGGTGAACCGTTCTGATGGCGAAAGAAAACTTTGGAGTACATAACTCCATCTTCAATTTTCGTTCACATTAGATTGAATTCGCTGTTGAAATACGAGTTTGTATTCCAGTACAGATCGAACTTTCTTTCAATATATTTTCACTTTGGCAGTAGAGAATGTATTATTGAGGAGAAGTAGAGGCGATTGTCAACACCTTCTTTATTGACATGACTTGAATCACTTCTGCATGAGCGAAGTGATTTTTCCGACTGAATGAATTGAAATGAGGAACTAAAATTCAAAGGAAATGAAAAATACTGAGCTTATCCACTTTTCACTCTCATTCTTGAATTACACCTTTGTTCACACGCACAGCGCGCATTCTGCGAACTCTCAATTCTCATGAACATCCCGAGGTTCAACCATCATCGAACCCTAACACTCGTTAGCATTTTGACGTTTAAATCTAATTTACATACCACAAAATGATCAACTTCATAAACTGACGCTGATGAGCTGGATGTCCCATCAGCAGAGGTCAAGATGCGCCATGCCAAGTCGACAAATTTCATGCGATTATAGTTGTGAAGACGAGGACCGTTTGCCTACTAGAGAGTTATGTCTCCGGCGCATCAATGCCTCAAGTTCGTGACGCCTAAACGCTGACAGAGTTCACATGCTTGGCGCACAGCTTATTGTTCTCAATTATGTAGACCAAGTGGATAGCGTGGTGGATGAAAAATCCATGTAGAATCTGTCCAGCTCCAGGGAGTATTGAGGTTAATGGTTAAGCCTCATCGTGCTGACACTTAAAATCTTTATTCAGCAAGTCTAAATTCCACTGAGCAACAACATCTTCAGCTGCATCTGTACTCTGCGGACGCACTAGTCCAACGGACTCATTCACTCACCCAAATCCCATACTTCGTTCTTAATTTTCTTTTCACTCTCGTTCTTCAATGACAGCTCTACTCATACTCTAGGGCCACTGGTGCCCACACATCGTACAACATCCTGAGATCCAATCGTCATTGAACTCAAACACATTAATCACGCCTTAATCAATGAAAATAATTTCTCAAAAAAGGAGTGATGAACGCTTGCTGAGACAGTCATTTCGCCATTCACTGTTGACATTTCAACAGCAGCCAAACTACAAAACCCACAAAAAGGTGAAACGGAAATCTCGTTACTCCTCAACAAAAATACTAGCGGCTTGCACTCATTAAGGTTGATTGGAGAGGACTGTTAAGCTATCTTCCTCCAGGAGATTCGAGTTGCACTCGGAACGAGGAGCCACCAGGGCTATTCGTGTTAATGAATGTCAGTAATTCACACCGGCAAACTCCCATCCGAATAATAATTAACACCAAGAGATAAAAGAAAGGTTTTTCGCGAATGATATTGAGTGTCAGCGGGTTGCGCCCAGAAATGCTGTGGTTCTGTAAACTTTCCTACTCCACATTCAAAGTGGTTTAGTTCAGTCACAAATGCAATAATGTGAACTTGACCGTATCTAGAGAGTAGTGAGACTACTGAGTATTACTACGGCCACGCGAGTTGCGGGACTCGGTGTAATATCACGCAAATTGTCGGAAATTGTTGGGGGGGGCAGGAGAGCTTGCGGTTGTTGGTGAAACATAAATGTTTGCAGAACACAGTGGACAGAAGCACGATCATTTGAAACATGGCCAAGATGCTTCTGATTGTCATTCAGCTAACGATATGATCAAAATATATCTCATATTATGATGTTATCAACACGGAAATAATGTGCCTTGGACTGTAATTCAAGACTCCGGTAAAAAAGGGTCAGTAATTAAGGGTCACGAGAGTTATAATGAGGGTCAGAATAGAGGTCATGAGGGTCAGAGAAAGGGTTGCAAGGGTCAGAATAAGGTTCATGGGGTCAAAAAGGGTCAGAATAAGGGTCATGGGGGTCATATGGGGCTCTCTCTAGTATATAAAAATCCAAATCGAATTCTGGTGATGAAAATTTGGTCCTCGAAATTAACATTCCAAAATTAAGGGTCAGAATAGGGGGCGCAAGGGTCAGAATAAGGGTCAAAGGGATCAATATAAGGGTCACAAAGGGTATAATGAGGGTTAGAATAAAGTCACGAGGGTCAGATCAAGGGTCGTAAGGGTCACGAGGCCCACAAGAGTCAGAATAAGGGGCCAAATAAACGTTATTGGTGTCGTACGGGGGTTGACGAGTGGAGCGAGGGCGGAACACGGGCGTAGCCCTCTAGTATAATATAATCTCTCGATATAACAATTTTCTAAATTAAGACAACGTACACCTTTTCAGGGTTTACAAGACTCAAAGTAAGGGTCACGAGGGTCAAATGACGGACCACAGGAGTCAAAATAAGGGCCACAAGGGCCAAAACAAGAGTTACGAGGGTGAAATTAAGGGTCACGGGTCCAAATATGGGTCGTGAGGGTTAAAATAAGGGCCACAAGGGCCATCTGCGGTCATATAGAAGTTATATGGTGGTCAAATGAGGATCATCCTCTATACAATCGAGAGAGCGAGCAGGAGGCGAAGGCTACTAGTATTCAATAATATTCCATAATCTATTTTGTAATATTTTAGATGAAAATCTCAAAAATATGGGAATTTCCACTAGATTTATAGCACGATTACTACATTTTAAATGTTTTTATTTTCTCTTCACTCAAAATTTGGAACATATTGCAACAATTTATGAATATTAATTCTTTACTCTCACGTTCATCTCCATTGAGAACAAGGCAATAAGGAATTCACTTCTCATAAACCTGAGATCCGCAGCAAACGAAGGGATGAAGGAAATTTCCTCTTCAAAACTATGGATTCATAAGCTGTTTCTTCGGGATTATTACTCTTCTCCCTTGCGGAGTAATTGGTTCCTAGAGACTACAACGGCATAATCCGTCGGTCGCGGGCATTCAAAAGATATAATTACTAGACGAGTAAATTAAGTGGACCACAATGAGAGGAATGGTAAATAATTTCGTGTTAATGAAATTCACGGGTGTTAATTAGTTGTCAGAACAATGGTTGCTAGTTGTAATGGGCCTGGCAAATGTTCAAGAGTGAGTTGGGAGTTGAGGATGTGAAGGTATAAAATGGCTTTTAGTGCATCCAATTTTCGTAAGTCTTCATTTGCAACTTTAAATTTCTGAGAAGGTGCTTTTTCGTGAAAAAACAATGATGTAGAATTTTTTATCGTGGGGACAAGAAGAGTGATAAGAACCGGGCTTTTATATGTCTGATGGTGATAAGGGCCGCAAGGGTCATAAGGGTCATATCTTGTATGATAGAATCTGGTATACACCCATCCCTGAGGGTCAGAATGTCGTCAGCGTCATAAGGGTCCGACCTTTTGACTCGTTATTCATAAGGGTCAGGGAGATCAGAGTCACAAGGGTTAGAATTTCGTAAGGGTTGTAAGAGTCACACCTTTGGTGACTCATCATTCACGAGAGTAAGAAAGGTCGGACTTCTAAGGGTCAAAATATTATATATTCCACGTATTTGCAAGGGTCGTAAGGGTCAGATCTTGGATGACCCTTTACCTATAAGGGTCATAAGGGCCAGGCTTACAAGGATCAGGCTCATAAGGGTCGCAATTTTATACTTTCCACGCATTAATAAGGGTCAGACTGTTGTAAGGGTTGTAAGGGTCAAACCTTTTGTGACTAAGGGGCAAAATTTTATACATCCCGCATATTCGTAAGGTCACAATGTGGTGAAGGTCATAAGAGTCAGATCTTGTATGACCCGTTTCTCATAAGGGTCATAAGGGTCACCCTTATGTCAGGCTCATAAGGGCCTCAAGGGTCGGAAATAATCAGGTGCACCAGTACGGAAATAGGACGAAAAAATTTCAAAAAATTTCATTAAAAAAAACATTCATGAAATTTTTCATTTAAAACATTCTAACGTGTCCCATCTCTGAGTGTTAGAATCAACCGAAAGCCTCGTACTACCACCACCGGATTATGTTTCAGACTCCAAGCATCCGAATTTACAGTCCTCTTCGTCGCTGTATACTGACGTGAAAATTCTCCCTATTCACTTTAATTAAATTTAATTACATTTTTTCACACATTTTCTGCACACAATATTGCCGCTGTTTATATCTGTTTTGGAATATATATCAGACCAAATTAACGAAATGGGTTTTTTTTACTCACGAAACCGTCGAAAAAACAAATTCCCTCAGCATTACATCAACTTCTTAATTTAAAATACTTTTAATTGCAATGTAATTAAATTTCATCCATGAATATCCTTGAAATTTTCATGAAAACTGGTAATTGTACTTGACTGAAGGGTGTTTTACTGAAGTTCCTGCCGGCAAGATCTAAAGTCGCACTCCTCGTGTCCCTTATCGAAGTTTCATCTACTTTAGACAGCACGATCGAGCTTCTTCTTTCTCCCATCTATTACCGGCTAATTTCAATTAAGCTCAGTAATTATCATCATCTCAACTTTTTCATTGTACTGTCACCAAACAGCTCTGATGAATGTAATTATTAGGGAGGTGATTTTTTGAGTAATTGAATCCTCAGACGAACATTGATCAAAGCACTATTATTTTCAATATTGCAGCTGTCCGTTGTAGGTAAGTTTATCTCTAACAGCGTGTTGCAATTGTTGGAAATTTTCGTCACATTATACTTCCATTGAGATTTTAGACAATTTTGTGTATGAAAATTCAAAATTTTACAGAAAAAATCAATCGAAACTGTGAATTCCAGTTCAATTATTCCACGAAAATTATAAGAAATCGGGGAGTTTCAGCAAATATCTTCTTGAAGTGTGAATTAATTAAAAATTCAGACTTCACAAGGGTCATATGGGTCACATCAAGATTCAAAACAACTTGAATATAAAATAAACTCATCCGAACCCTTGT
Source organism: Diachasma alloeum (assembly GCF_001412515.2). Lineage (NCBI taxonomy): Eukaryota > Metazoa > Arthropoda > Insecta > Hymenoptera > Braconidae > Diachasma > Diachasma alloeum. The sequence continues at coordinate 1,262,833 of NW_021680493.1, read as the reverse complement.
AGAAACATCACACGGAGAGAAATTTTCTAGAAAAATTCTAGTACGAGTACTGGAAAAAATCACAATCCACCGGCTGTGAAAAATTCTATAGTGCTGTTAAGGTAAAATTTCTTGGTATTTCTGGTAACATTTTCACAGAAATGCGGGGAAAAATTCACCTTTTCCCCAATAAAATTTCTAGTCCCGGCAATGGAATTTTTTCCTGGCCGTCACTTTGCGCCTCTTTTCCCGTGCTAGCACTAGAATTTTTCTAAAAAATTTCTCTCCGTGCATGTATTAATTCAACTATTCGTTCATATCTCTGTTTACATAAAAAATTGGCGATGAACAATTTGATGAATGCACGGAGTTGACGAAAACTCCAACGACGAACAGCATTTTCCGTTTCGTTTACCTTCTCTCGATGACAACGTCAACAATGCGCGCATACTCGTTCGAAAAATTGCAAAACTTTTTTCACAACGGAAAATAAATAGCCTCTCCGAGGCACCGAGATAGAGGCTTCATACGAATACTTTGAAACAGTTACAGTTGTTACATGGTCGCTGTAATTGAATCTCTTGCGCTCAGAGTGATGGCGCTGAGGTGTACTTTTCAGTGCACAGCAACATCGACACAGCATCCATGAAGAATGGAGGAATCCCTGTATTCTGCATGATTGCATCTCTCGAAATGCGATCTCCATTTCGGTGGAACGTCCTCCCTTGTTGCGCCTCTAATGAATTAAATAAGACAAACTCATCTTGTAAAGGACGCAATGTCTTCGAGACGAAGGAGATCCGAGGGAAGTGTTTTTCTTGGCCAAGTTTTAATTAACATTCACGGTGGGACTTTGCTGAAAAAATAATTGGAGAACAAAGTGACGTTATAAATCACTCCACTCTCGGGTCTTTCCGAGAAAAGTTTCAAACCAACAAACGGGAGAAAGACAGGGGGAAAAAGAGCATGTGGGTTTTTTTTTTTCATTTTAATCTTCGTTAATTTGGTAATTGGTGGAGGTCGGTGGGGTAAAAAGTTGATGAGAAATTAGCGGTGATGCTGGGTAACCGCATCAAGGAGGGATAGAGCGCGTGGAGAGCCTCGTGGAGATAATAACAGAGATAGAAAGTAATAAACGTGTACAGTCAACAGCCTCCTCATGTCTTGGCTCGGTGAGTCAGGGGGGGATGAGGATTTTCTTCTCAGGCATATTCCCTGGGGATGTATATGACGCAGTTTTTTTTATTGTTCGCTAATGATTCGACGGAATTTAATATTTTTTTGCTTCCGAATGGGAGCTTTCTGGTCGGTTCCTTTAATAAAAAATCCAGTGTTTCGTTTTTTGAAACCAATCTATTGGGCGTATTGTGTCATTAGATTTTTTTGATTGACGAAGAGAAAGAATTGTTCTTGTATCGAAAAAAAAAAGATTGAATTTCATCAACATTTCAATCCGTCATTAAGCCAAAAATTCTCACGACGTTTCATTTTCCACCTGATTTCCTAAAAACTAGCATTTCCCCTACTTTTTTCTTCAATTCCTCCTCATCAAAATAGCGAGATTAGACCGACGAATTATTATTCACTTTATGTATCGCACAAAAGCCCGCCCTGTCCCGTAAAAATGTAAAATTATTACTAAAGTAACTAGAGAACTGTGACGACACGATCTCACTGAATTTTTCATGCATGATTATCCACTCGAGACACATCATCTCTTTATGACGAGAAAAAACTGTCGCGATTTAATTCAATGGCGCACCCTCCAAAATAACTCGAGAACCTCCCCTAGATCCTCGTAATGCTATTCATTACTCGTTCACTGAAGAAAGGGGGAGTAATGACGTTATCCCTCGTTGTCTTTGTCACGTGCATCATTAAATCATGACAGATCTATCGGAAAAAAAATCACGAAAAATGGGGGCAACGCCTTTGACGGGTAATTACCATGCCTATCGATTAATTTTCATTTCTCATTTCTTAATTACCGATGAGAGAACTCAATTCAGGGATTCAAAAGCCTCTTCGATTCACAGCTTTCAATTCATCGCTGCGTTTTTCGTTCGTCCCACTGGCTTCCAGCATTTGTTCCCACTTAAATTAATCTCTGAAATAAAAAGGTTTCAGCTGTAGTTAATATTGATGAATAGTCGTTAATGAATGGAGATAATTGCGAGAAGAACTACCGCTGGAAAAATTTATTGAGGCTGCCGAAGCCAATTAATAGTAATTATGTACAGGTAGGAAGATGCCGCACAGTGTTAAAAATTTTCCACTGAAATTTCGGGTGGGAGTCTTGGAAATTTCTAACAAGTTACAGTTCCGCTGAAATTTCAAGGAATTTTGTCATTGAAAATTCATAATTTCAGGGAAAAATCCGTGGAAACTGTAAATTTTAATTGAAGTATTTCGGGGAAATTAGTGAAAAGTCAGGAATATTCAGAGCAATCTCTTCGGAAATTCGAGATTCCTCTAAATTTTCAGGGAATTTTTTCAAAAATTTCTGGAATTTCAAGAATTTTTAAGAGGTAGTGCTTTAAAATTATCGGATATTTTCCGATAGCTTCGTCGCCTAGAAACGATTACGTCAAATTTTGCAAAAAATTCCCTCGAGCTTCGCACTCGGGATTTTAAAATTTGACACACTGGCAATTTTTCCACTCGCTCCTAGGCAGGGAAACTATCGGAAAATATCCGATTAATTTTGAAGCACGAGTGGTATTTGACGGATTATTTTTCCACTCGAATTTCGGCCAAGCAGAGTGCAGTGAGCAGCATCCGGATACATTTACACATCCATACATTTACAACCAACTTTTTTGTTTATCTGTCACACAAAATATTAAACGTGAAAGTTTTCCGAAATAAAACTGTTTGATAGCCTCAAATGCTGCGCTCTGATTGGCTGAAATCCGAGTGAGAAAAATAATCACCATAATTGTTCCCCAACTTTTCTCTCCGTATAGCGCAGCTCAGCGCGAATACAGAGTACACAGGAACATATTGACAAAGTCCACCACAATGCATGGAAGGTTAAGGGAAATAGTAGGTGGTTTCGCAATACCAACGAAATTGGAGACTCGAGATAAACTTTTGTCGAGAGAATGGCCGATCGTATTGCCGTCCAATTTGGCAAAATCCACTCGTCGTGAATTCAACGGTAACCGTCAATTATCCGCGAGGAGGTGGATCATTCTATACCTCTTTTATTATTTATTCTCAGTGCATTCGGTCCCATTTGTCGACGGTGAAAAGAAGAAGAATTGAGGGAAGAAAGTCCGGAGAATCGGAGAGCTAAAGGTTAAATAGGCAGAGGGTACTTGACCGTTTTGAGAATGTTGACGCTGAGGCGCTCTCTGCAATGGTTCGAAATCACGGGCAAGGACGAGTGGAAAATAATTCGTATCGATTATCAATGTCGTATCCAATGCAAAAGAGGCTTAACATTATTCATCTTGATGTTATCAGTCTTTATTCGAATGGAACACTCGAGTAATCAATAGTGCCTTTGCATCGAGAAGAGCAAAAGCTGTAAGCTCGGTACCTTTGCGGGACGCGACGCCCACATTTGTGTTGACGTAAATGTAGGCATTGTTAGAATTCCTTTATCGAGAACAAAAAACCCCTCTCTCGGGTCAGGGCTTTGGCACTGCATTACGTCACAATTGATTTTTCTCTCTTTCTAATTTTGGAACAGGGGTGAGGTTGGAGAGAATTTGAGAAATTATTTTATGCTTTTCCCTCTGTTAATTTCACAAATTATACACGGAGATAAATGTTCAATAAAAATTACGTATCTTTTCCGTAATTCCGGAGTGAAATGTGGTTGTGGAAAATTTTACGGAACTGTCACGGAATTTTTCCAGAGTGTTTCGTAATTTTTATCTGAATCTCCTGTGAAAAATTGCGATACCGTCAAATTTGTCAATTAAAAGATACTTGCAATCGTCAAATATGTCAATTAAATTGTGTGAGAAAAATTCGAAATACGTCGTGAATATTCAGCGTCATTGAATTAAAAAAACTCAGCATGATTTAACTGTTTTTTTTTTCATCAAAAAAATCGAACAAAAAAAATTAGAAAAATTGACCCGAAGAAATTTTTTTGACTTTGACAAAAATTGAATTCTTTTGAATTATCCAGCGAATTCGCTCGTTTTTTCAAAAAATTTTCATCCGTATAAATTTTGTAAAAACAAGATTTCTTCGTTTCGCGTGAATGTTCCATTTCCCCGCGAAAAGAGTTAGAGTTTAGCGTTTAGAAAATCACGGTAATTAACAAAATTTCATGTCTCAATTTCCAGGAAATTTACTCGTCATCCTGGTAGTAATGTACTCCCGCCGAATGCGAGGAATCACAAACTTCTTCCTCGCAAATTTAGCCCTCGCCGACTTGTGCGTCGGCGTCTTCTGCGTCTACCAGACACTGATAAATTACCTGATGAACAGCTGGAGGCTGGGTGATTTCCTCTGCAAGGCCTATATGTTCGTAACTGCCCTGTCCTACACCGCAAGCATAATGATCCTTGTCTTGGTCTGCGTCGAACGATATCTGGCCATCATTCACCCCATAAAGTGCAGATCAATGCTCACCAGGGGACGGTTGAGGGTCATTGTGGCTGTTGTTTGGATACTAGCTGCTGTGTACGCATCCCCCAGATTTATCTACGTCGAGACGTACCACCACGAGCTCAACTCCGGGGTTGTCGATATCATCTGCATGGCGAATATCAAGAAGCACAACAAAAATGTCCTCGACGCTGTCAATTTAATACTGCTCTATCTGATACCCCTTGTTCTCATGTCATGCCTCTACACGAGAATTGCTGTTGCACTTTGGAAGAGTAGTGCTGCATTCAGCGGCCCTGGATTGGTCGCCAGAACGAGGAATGGAAGGGTTCATCATGTTCATGCCTCGAGTAAAAATGTTCTCAGGGCGAGGAGAGGGGTTATCAGGTGAGCGTTGTTATAGAGACAATTTCACTGCAATTAAATTCAAAGTAATAATGATTTCGTTTGAACTTTTAAGGATATCCAAGTATGGCTCACAGCTTCGTATAGATCACACTTTAGATTCAATCATTGTCAATCACTAAATTCGTCAATTGAAGTGTCATTCAAATGATATTTTACACAGAATTATATATTTTTTTAATAATCCTAGGTTATAAATAAATATTTATAACCTTATTATTAATAATTTATGTAAGTTATTAATAATTACGTAATTATTGCAAATTTTTTTGCAATAATTATTTAATTAATTTACTATTATTAATATGTATAATATTGTATTGTATAATATTGTATTGTATTAATATGTATTATTATTATTATTAATATGTATAATAATAATATAATATTATATAAAAATTATATTTATTTATTTATATTATGAATAAATCTTTATAAATTAGGATTATGTAAAAAAATAATTCTGTGCAAAATATCACATATAAATAATTGAAATTGTTTAAACTTGCAGTATTGAAACGTCCGGAAACTTAGGGTCAAATGGGGCTCAAATGAAAGCTCCGATGTTCGACTACAAAAGTACAAAATAATTTCATTAGAGAAAAAACAGCCAGAGTACTTGGATATCCTCAAGGGGGAAAAATCACGGAATTTCAGATTTCCTTGAAAACTCAACAATATATTTACCGGAATTTTCCTGATTTCCACTAATCTTCAGGGAACAATTCACCTGAAATTCAGTTCTCTCCGATTTTCCATGAAATTCCAAATATTACATGACAAAATTCCTCGAAATTTCAGTGCTACAAAAATACGCTAGACATTTCCGAAAAGTGTACCGGAAATTTCAGACAAAAAAACGTCTACGAAAAGAAATTACAATTCAGTCAAAATTCAGAGTATTCACTCTAATTATCAGCACCCTCCCCTCGCGTCAATTGATTATCGATAACTTTTGTCTGTTCACCCACTAAAAATTCCCCCGGAGCCCTGCCAGACCAGTAAATAGTGAATGCAGGGCTTTTCTCTAATTGTCAGTGGCGAGGAGTCTCCCATTTGAGATGAGTGACTTATCGATCTCTGTAATGCCCAATGAAATAAATTTTCATCAATTGCAGAATGCTGATCGCAGTGGTGGTAATGTTTGCGGTCTGCAATCTGCCCCAACAAGCTCGTATGTTGTGGCTCCACTGGACCTCGACTTACAAACCAAACTCCCACTTCAGTACAATCTTCACGGTTTCAGTACAACTCATATCCTACATGAACTCGTGCCTGAATCCCCTGCTGTATGCATTTCTATCCCGAAATTTTCGCAAAGCAATGAGAGAGTTATTCGCCTGTCACAGCCGTGGCCCAGGACGTGGCCTCGGTAGGGGCTATGCCCCTGGGGATGTTGCTCGTCTTGAGAATGGCCACACAGCCAACATGCCTCACAGCTCTGTGATAAGACTCAGTTCAGCCCATGACAGCCCGTGCACAACACACACAATTACAAGACAAAGTACATTTGTCAAGAGCTCGTGAAATTCATTCATCGGCATCACAGCCGATTTGCCGCTGAGTGACCTAGGAGATAGAGCCACGAGAAGTGAGAATTTACGAACTGATACCACTAACACAACTCGACTCTGAGACACAACCAGTATTGAATGCATCGATCATGCTGTTATATGTATTACGTGTGTGCACGTGGAGCTACCTCTCACGTGTTCATTCCAGAGTTGGGCACGATTTTGTGAAAATCAAGTGGAAATACTATTTCATATAGTCCGGCACGAGGGAATACCATTTCAAATAGGCATTTCGAGGCGACTATTTCAGGCGATCAAATAGTATTTATTTAGTTGTCTTTCGGAAATTGAAATAAAGTAGACATTTGATATTTCATTTCAATGGGATGAAAGATGAAGTAGTATTTAATTATTTATTTGATGAGTTAAATCTACATGAGTTGGTGTTTTTTTTCATTCTACGAATTCATTTACCGTAAGTATGATGTCAATAAAAACGCAAATAAAAATCACATTCATGTTTGAATAAAGTTTTCATTAGACGCTATTCAAATGAACCATTTCTCCACTTTTCTATTTTAGTAGAAATTTTACTTCGTTCAAGAATAAAAAATTAAACATAATTTCATTCATGTCCAGAATGTCAGCAATGGATTCATAAACTAGAATAACGCAAGAGCCGATTATTTTTAAAGAAAGTGCAATTGATTCTAGTGAAAAATATTTCAAGTTTTATAAACGTCATATTGAGTATGCCCCAGGACATTGAGTGCAATTGTCCTGAAAATGCAACTTCCTTTGTAACATTGCGGAATAAATTCATTATTAATAAAAGGTTGAAAACTGTTGGTGAATTGTCTTTAAGCCTCCATATGATTAGACTTTAAACGAGTAGTTTATAAGCCCCGAGGGGTATGAAAATTTTTGTGTACGAGATATTTGGCAGCAAAGGAGAAATTGAATAAAGATTGAATGTCATCGATACCCTGGCCTTGAAATTATTTAATAAAATATCTTCTCGAAAAAATCAATAGATTAGTCTTTCGATAAAAATTATTCTATTGATTCTATTCTTCGGCATTAAATTTGGAAACTTCATTGACTGCATTTTTTTTCTTCTGTAATTGAAAAATTCAAGCGAAAAACTTGGAAAATTTGCATCATCTATTGTTGCAAAAATTTAGTGTGAACTTAATATTCAAAGAAATGTAAGAAATTTTTAAGTCGGGGGAATGTTGGGCCAATGTTGGCTGTTAACATTGGGGCAATGTTGGATTCCATGAATCATTGAATTCAATTTAAAATACATCGTTCCAAAAATTCAATGTGGAAGAAAATTGCTCATTTATTTAAAAAAATATACTGACGATGTTGCGACAAAAGCAATTTTTCACAATTTCTTCGGACCTGGGAATGAGGGTAAAACGGAAAAAGACGGTTTGTGGTAAGTAACCAAGTGAAAACAAATTTAATAACTTGAACTATTTTGAGCTGCATTCGTGTAACATTTTTCTTCAATCATAAGTACAGCCCCGACCTCCCGAAAACGACGGAAATTCAACTTTTCTGAAATACTGAAGGAAAACAGTTGGCTACCTTTGGTGATTAGTTCCCTTAGTTTGCGCCACCAACCCCTCCAATCAGCACTACGGTACACGGCATTGGCAGCTGTCTGGAGGTGTCGAACAAGGTAAAATTCAATAATCGAAGAGCGTGCCCGAGACATTGGAAGTTTTTCTCTTGGTATACGATATTTCATATCTAATTGTACACTTATATCGCATGCGAAATTGTTCTCTAATCTTCATTTTTCTCCATAAAAAGTACAGTTTCTCACTCATTTTTTAAAATCAATATTGAACTCGTTCTCTGATCAATTCATCCCATATTTCCCACTTTTACACTGATATGAGGGGATAAACGGCTAGTCTCCTGTCTGTCGTTCGTTGAGCCTTGGCATTAGGAAGCTGCCGCAGCTGGCAATTCACTCGAGTAAAAGACATGTCCCATTTCGCTCCGGAATTACGGAACAGATAAGTAATTTTTATCGAATATTGATATTGATATTGATTTCTGTGATTTCTAGTAGATTTTAATATTTTTTTATTTCAAGACATCACTCGAAAAATCATGATTTTGGAGCCAAACTGCTGGGCCACCTGTCGATAATCGCATACGGGATAGATGTGATAGTAAGACTCCAATGACATGTGCATAAGAAGGTCATGAGGGGCAGACGGGATCGTATGAGTGAGCTCGAATAAAAAATTTGTGTTTCACTTTCATCAATGAATTCCAATGATTTCCAGAAGTCATTAGAAAGCTCGGACAGACGGATAATTTTTGCATTCATTGATGTGTTTTTTTTTACCGAACGAATCATAAAATATCCTCCACAAACAGATATTTTTTCATCGAATTCTATTTATCCGTAAAGTTTGCATCGATTTTCCAGGTAATTCTATCCAACTGTTCTCTCCGTGTAATGAGATAAACGCCCATTAATTTTTTCTCTCAGTGTTATCCCTCACCGAGTATTTTATTTCCACGAGCGAATGAAAACAAAAATCTCGTTTGGAAGGAAATCAGAGCATGCGGTAAATGAGACAAATCCAGAATTAATGGCAACTGCGTCAAGTGCAGGAGTGTAAATCCCTTTGGCAATGATTATGCGCTCAGAAACGTGCCAAACTTTCTCGGCAGAGGAGATTCCCTGAGGTGACATAGAGAGAGGCTACTAATGCCATCGAACATGTTTAATTAACACAGGGGATTCGGTTTTACGACTCGGCATTTTGTCTCTGGAAATACCTCTAAACCTCCGAGGTTGTCTGTTTTCCCGGTGCTATGTGGTGAATAAATTTTCGTGGAAAAAGAGAAAAACAAAACATGTGGAAATTTCCAACTCAAATAGAGGTAGGACGTGTGCAGCGATATCCAACAGAGATATTGTAACAAAAATGGATATATATATATATATATATATATATATATATATATATATAAAAGGGGTACCTCTGTGATCGACACACAATCAATTTTTTTCCCGCAAAAGGGAAAAAGAATGAATTGATAATGCTATTAAAGTCGGACGATATTGCATACAAATTTAAAGGTCTGATGGTTTTCGAAATAGAGGATTGTACATCAGTGACGTCGTTTCTGAAATAACTGAATTCGGTGGTTTTATATTGGACGAGAATTGGAGGGTGAAATTTCGTTCGGAGAAAGGTGCAAAATCGAGTTTCAGTTGCAGGATCGTATCGAACATAGGTAAGGTGAATGTGAATAGTGTTTTATGCACAGAGAAAATTTTTCTAGAAAATGGCGGCATCCTTTGATGTCCTTTCATTCTTGCCCTTTCTTCCTGTCAGATTTGATATATTTTTTTTAAATTAATTGTTTATAATCATTTTCATTGCGAAAGACAGTACGATCCATGAGAAATTATATGTCTCAATTTATCAGCTGTTCAATTTTCATATTACGATAAATGATTAGTTCATTTCTAATTCCTATGCTTTCTGAATAAGATTTTAATCTCAATTACAATTCAATCCCTTCTAGAACACACTTCAGAGTGTGAATTTCTGAAATTCAATGTCTGTTGATACTCTGGGAAAATGGGTGCCCACACTGTTATCAATTTTTAGGTAGTTCACACGGTAATTCAATTAATCTGTTGTTCATCTCATCAATATAATTCCGTGGTTAGAATATTGAGTCACAGCTTCTTTTTATTCATATCAGAAATTTTGTATTTGGATATTAAAATTATCTGTTCAAAGTGAAAAAATCGATCATCATTTTCACCGTATTGCATTCAGATTCTCCTATCCTTAACGTCAAAAATGTGAGACAGTCTCATAATTCTAGCTATTAATTGTAATCAACTTTGTTCGAAGAAAACCTCAGTGTTTCTTACCTTCATGAGGTAAGCATCATAAACGAGTCGCAATCGGCACATTTGGAAAAATTATTAATGAATTAATAAATTAATTAAATTGATCATAAATAAATTAATTGTATAGCATCAGAAAAATGATGATGCCCCCAATCATTTTTCCCTCCGTGTAAATGTCTCTCGACTGAAAATGAAAATATTATTCGACGTTTCCATGCGGGGGTCGATTATTACGACACGCCTGTGATACTTGACGAATAAGAAAGAAGAGATAACTCCCGAAATAATAATTCACTCTCAACGTGTCATATCCTGTAATGAATAGGAAATTGTAAGAAAAATCGGCTATTATTGGGATAATCAGTATAATGCAGTTTCGTAAACAATACGCAGAGGCTATCGCCAATAAACCGGTCCGCGATGGACCCGAGAAGCACTGGACGTAATGGGGAAGTAGGAGATCTGAAATTTATCGGAGGAAAGTGCCAGTGCAAACTGGTTAAGAGCTGGTGAACTGGGACCCCACGCTGATACGAATAGAAATAAAATCAGAAAAGAATTCGAGGTGATTATCATTATAATACGTGTGATGCCATGTGGCACTGGAGTTGCTCAATGCAACAAATCGGTTTTTTCCTTAATTATGTCTAATAGCTTGATGAATCAATCCAAATGTTCGTGTACAACATTACGGATATATCACGAAAAAAAACCTGAATTGAGTATAAAATATACTAAATTCAAGTATATTTTATTCCAAGATTCATGAAAACTGAAGTTTTTCCTCTTCTGTTATTCACAGCTGGAATTTGCGTTGAATTATTCCATAAAAATTAACAGAAATAAAAAAAAATTGAATAAATATATTCTTCAATTTTCAATTAGTTAAGAATTCCGCATAATTTACGGAATTCTCGTCTTCTTATTGCTAAAAAATTGAAATTTCAGTGAAGTCTAAAATTTGATGATTTTCCCCCTGAATGAAATTCAATCTTACCCTCATAAAAATTACTAGCGACCTGTTCATGAAATGAAAATTTTTTCCAACACTGTTATTCACGTATGGTAATTCCGTATTTTCAAATAAAAAAATTCCACCCCAGAAATCGAATGAAAAAAATTAAAAGGTCAGGTGCCTCGCAGTCTACGTGAACAAGAAAAAAATGAAGGAAAAAAAATCAGAGGTGCCGGGCACAAGAGGTATCACATCAACACTAGGCATTATTATTATGTTTTATTGTTTTATCGGCATCATATGCAGTGGGTGTATGCATTGTAGACTGCGGTGTTGGTGAAAGGAAAACAGCAAAGAAGGAAATAACTGCGAGAAAATGTGTTAGAAAAGACTCATCGATCCGCACAGTGACCCAAAAACTTGAGACTGAATTGAATAGTGGGATACAAAGGCATAATCCCATATATCAAAGTGATGGTTATATCCGAAGCGCATATATCCGATGTACAGCTATACATTCGGCAATTAGAGAGCGAGAGAATCTGTTTCTAGTTAATTAATCTGGTATTGACTGGATGGCAAACTAGTTAATTGACCTTTAATCTGACCCAGTATTCACGAGGAGGGAAAATTCGCGGAAACTGAGACACACACAGCCATAGACTCCCCATTTTTACAACTACAGGGTAATTATAATTCTGGAAATTAACCCCCAGACTGATAATTAATCACATCATCTTGTATTTTCCTCCATTTTCATGATATCAGAATTCACCTAGAACGAAACTTCTTATCAAGTTAAACAGGTAAAATATAAGGTGATGGGTTGACTTGATGAGCCTCGCCTGTGGCTCCGATAATGTGAGATTGATTACCTCAGTTATTGGCCTCAGATGGAGTTCCACGGCAATGTTGCGTGCTGGTATTATCAACTCAATCAATGAATAAGATGTAATTTTTTGTCTGAAATTTTACTTGTGATATTAACATTTGTGCACGTATTTTCGATGATGCAATGAAAGGAATCAATTGAAAAAATCTTGCGAGGAGATGGGGATTGTATTGGAGTTGATATCTATTAGCGCCAGTATCTGGAGTATTTTTGGGTGTCATCGGTGCAGACAGGAATTTCTGTCTGAATATGAATTCGGGCTTTGATAAAATTTTTACCAGAATTTAAAAAAAAATACGTGTATTAATCATAATTTTTGAATAGAGCAAATTTTTCGCGAATTCCTGTCTGACGTTGGCTTGCAAATTGTTTTTCTCGAATATAGTCTATCACATGAAAAAACAATAAATAATAAAGTTATTTTCCACTTCCGATAAGATAATTACGCTCTGCAGGGGGCAGATTGCGAGTCATCAGAATCAAACGATGTTGGCAATAAATGAAACAAGGAAAAAAATCAAATTCCGAGTTGCGGGAATATCGAAGTAAAAAGGGGCAGTCCGTGTGTGGCAATTTTGTTATCGTACGTTTCTTTTCGAAGCGAGGTGAAATCTCTCGATAAAGACACATTCCAACATTCAGTAGGGAAAACAAGGAAACAATCACTCATATCTACATGAGTTTGTTTCGTGTATTATTAGATGGTCAGACACCCAGCTGAAGTTACATCATTTGCGGGAGGCACTTAGATGACCCCTAGCACTGGAAATATTTGTAGGGAAAGAAATCGTAGACGTGAAATACATTCCACGTATCATTGAAACAGTTTATTTTTTTGTTTATTCGGTGGAATAATGCGGCCTCGTGTCAAATTCACCCGATTGGGGAAATGTTGATTGACTTTCCCCGATCCTATCTCCCTTGAGAGAATTACGATATTAACGGAGTAACCTGAATTTTTAATCAGTGTCCATCGCACCAGTGATAATTTGACACGTGGAACATGTTTTTTTAGAATTTTGATGCGCACGCAAAAGGTTAATAGATTTTGTTCTCTCTACAGGACTCATTTTATTATTATTTTTTGAATCAAATAATAAACTTTTGCGACATAAATTTTCCAAAATTCTTGCACTCCATTTCCTTAATTTTTTTATTATTCAATCATTGAGGTAAAGAAAGTCAGAAAAATTAATCCAAAACAATCTTTTTTTTTTATTAAATATTTTTTTTGTTGGAGTTTTTCATTTTTTAAAACGCGTAGGAGGAAAAAGCGCGGAGATTCCACTAGAATTCCAATAGGGTACTATTTTTTCTCTCTAGTTTCTATCAGTGTTCATCACACCATTCATAATCTGACACGTGGAACATGTTTTTTAAATTTTTTACGTGGGCGAAAAAATTCCATAGGTTTTGCTTTTTCTATACGACTCATACTGTTATTATTTTTTGTCTCAAGTAATAAATTTTTTTGACATGAATTATTTCACTCCGTCTTGTATTTTTTTATGCAAGCATTCAAAGAAAAATTTTATAACAGTATTAAATCTATTGATTTTTTTCTATAAAATATTTTTTACTGAAGTTTTAATTTTTTTAAAAACAGAGAAGATAAAATTGTGGAGTTTTCAGTATGATTAAATTCGTTCTAGGTAGGAATAACATACATTTTTAATCAGGGTTTATCGCACCATTGATAATCTGACATCCGGAGCATTTTTTTAAAATTTTATTATTCTTATGTACGATAAAATTTAATAGATTTTCCTTTATTTGCATCACCTATTCTATTATTATTCTTTATCTCAAATAATAACAGGTTTTGGCATAAATTATTCCACTCCATTTCCATCGCACTATTGGCAATCTGACACGTGTAACACTTTTTGAGGGAAAAAAATTGGTAATTTTAATCCAGAAAATTTCTATAGAAGCAATGTCAACAGGATTAATTGTATAAAAATATAAAATCCATCGAATTGTCCTGTAAAATATTTTCTATACATGTTTTTCACTCAAAAAACGCACAGGGAAAAAACAAATAGAATTTCTAAGAGAACTCCAATAGAATTTAATTTTTTCAATGAGTAAGATTGAGAGAGATCTATACACTGTTAGAAATTTTTTGAAAATTCATGGAAGATATTATAATAAATATCATGAGAGTGACATTGAATCGAATTTAAGGGAAAAATGGTTTTGAAATTTCACAATTGATGGAATTTTCAGTGGAACATGAATATGCAGAAACAAAACTCCATAAATTGTCAATTTTTCCTGAATTTTCCTGAATTTTCACAGAACAGTTGAACTGAAAAATCAAGTATTTTATTGATTTCTAGATCATTTGACCAGAAAATCAATCTAATATTCGATGTTTCAATGACAAGATTTCCTGAAATTTCAGTGGAACTTGAACACCATAAAACTTTCCAGAATTTGGCACGGAAAATTCAGACGAAAATTTTTAACAGTGTAAACCAAAAATCACGAATTGATTCATTATCAAGTTAATCCGCTGTTGACTCAAAATTTCAAATGCGTAAATAGTGCAGAATATGTAAATACGTCTGACGATTGTTAGTGATGCGTTGAGAAATTGTTTGCCATTGTCGTAACACCCGAGAAAAATAAAATGTGAAAATATCGTAATGAGTGACGGAGATGCTGAAGCACGAAATGTAAATCGTTACTGTGTCACCGTAGAGGGGATGGTGCTGGGAGATTCATATAAAAATTGGCGCATGGGAATTGATGATCAGTTACGTTAGAGCTTCTCTTTGAGCTTCATCACAGTAAATCGACTAATTATCGGTATTTCACGCGGACAAATTAATAGAACAAGAATAAATTCTAGGGAATTTTCCAAACACATCACAAGTGAGTCAATTATTATTACAGATTATTGCATTTATTCCAATAAATATTCTGTCATTCACATGAAAATTAAAAATTTAATTGATTCATCTATATATTTTCATTTTATTTTTCATGTTCCAATATATTTTTATATCGTTGTTTACATC
The DNA here is from genome assembly GCF_001412515.2 of Diachasma alloeum. Taxonomy (NCBI): domain Eukaryota; kingdom Metazoa; phylum Arthropoda; class Insecta; order Hymenoptera; family Braconidae; genus Diachasma; species Diachasma alloeum. The sequence goes on along the minus strand of NW_021680493.1, from coordinate 1,247,589 downwards.
ATACTATTTTTATTAACATTGAAGATATCAATTTGATGTTTAATTTGATTTAGTTGAACGAATGTTCAATCTTCCGACCATTTTCTCCAATTTTTTTACCAATGCTCTGATTGAAAATGATTTAATTCTAATCTTCTTTCCACTATCTTATTTTACTGTATTTTTTATTTTATGTATATAAGGGTAAATTAGTTTTATGAAATATCCTGTTATTATTTGACCCTACAATTGGCCTTTGCTGGTTAGTCTCTATTAAATAAATAACGAATAATAATTTTCACTCGTAGTCTCTTCTTTTCTTATCCAGCTTTCTGAATATCTCAGAAATTTTGGAGATTACGTTATCGTGATTTCTCATGCGATCCAGATTCAATACTGATTAACGCGATTCAATACTGATTAATTTTTAGATAGAGAATGTCAATCAATCTGAGAAGTGTTCTGATCAGTGATCCTGTGGACGAGTCCTGTGCAGAACTCTTGACAAGTTACGGCGTTCCAGTAACGACGAAACACAAATTATCGAAAGATGAATTGATCCAGGAAATTCAGGTAACGAAGGTTCATTCATTTAAAATTGCATTTTAGTACTTTTGTATCGTGACGAGTCGATATAACAAACATGGTAATTGTTGCGAATGCATTAGCAATTTTTAAAAAAACCTGTGCAACAACAATAAGGAATTAGTTTCAATAAGTTCAAGAATCTTTGAATTTACCGTAAGGATAGAGCTACTTTAAATAACATAATTTGAGGCCGAGTTGATTGAAGAGTAATAGAGTGCGGAGAAATGTTCCCCTGAATAGCGATGGAAATTGACTTGACACTTTCGAACTAATAGATAGGGTCAATATCGTATTAGTTTGAAACTCGTTGAATAATAAATCATATTGTCCCTAATAATTGCAACCCCCTCCATCCATTGTTTCAGAAACACGATGGCTTAATAGTTCGCTCAGAGACCAAAGTTACGGGTGAAATTCTTGCGGCAGCTTCAAATCTTCGAGTTGTTGGACGCGCTGGCACTGGAGTGGACAATATTGACCTTCTGGCGGCCACAAGAAAGGGGATTGTTGTTCTCAAGTATGTCTTTCATCGTGACTAATTGAAACTGTAATTTGGGATACTCCTTGATTAAAAAATTTGTTTAATTTTCGAAAAACGGAAAACATGTTTTAATTCGCAAGGGAGTTATTTTAATTTTTGATGAGTTGCAGTTTTTTAATTGATGAAGTGAAAATTCTTGATGAATAGGGAGAGAAAAATTGTGAAATTACAAATTTTTGAACAACAGGAGGATGAGAATCCCATAATTTACTTGGAATTGAAATTAAAATTTGGGATTCATTCTAATTATCACAGCAAATGTTTTAGTTCTTAAAAGAAGCTTTTTTATTTCTCATAATTTGCGGGTTTTTAATTGAACGAGTGAACAATCCTTTACAAAAACAAGCAATTTAATTCTATTCCATTCTATTAATTTTCATTTAATTTAATTCTATTCTATTCTATTAAAAAAAAATCAAGTCATTTTTACATTCAGAATTTTAAGGTTTTAACGTAATAAAATTTTCCAAGTGTAAACAATGAAGAGTTCATAAAAATGGAAATATTCGCTCCTCTGCGTAAGCAATTTTGAAAAATGGAGGGAAAAATAATAAAACTGAAAATAAAAAATTAGAAAAATTTCCAGGTCATGAAGGGATTGTAATGATAATTGCACTTTGCAGTACACCGGGAGGCAACAGCATAAGTGCCTGCGAATTGACGTGTGCGCTGATCTCAGCTCTTGCGAGGAATGTCGCCCAAGCTGCTCAATCGATGAAGGAAGGCAGATGGGACCGCAAATTATATTCCGGCTTTGAGCTGTCCGGTAAGACACTGGCAGTCCTCGGATTTGGCAGAATTGGGCGAGAGGTTGCACTGAGGATGCAGTCATTTGGAATGAAAATCGTATGCTTCGATCCCATGTTGAGTTCCGACGTAGCAAGCAGTCTTGGGGCTACTAAACTCACTTTGGAGGAGATTTGGCCGGTTGCTGACTACATTACTGTGCATACGCCACTCATTCCTCAGACCAAGAGTGAGTCTGACATTTTTCCATTTATTCAGTTTGTTTCCCCTGCATTTCCCGAATAATTACCCCAATTTATCAGAAAATTCAAGTATTTTTTGAAGATTTTACAAAAACAGAAATATTATTTCGAGTTTTTTCCTCCAGAAAATGTGGGAAATTTCTCGATTTTTCAGTGAATTAGAGAAATCTTGGGAGGAAGATGTTAAATTTCGAAATATTCTATCAACCAATAATTTAGGTAGGAAGATTGACGATTATTTGGATAATTAAGTAACTAAAAAATTGCATTTCAGTATTATCAAATATTTTATTCACCATCAATCGAAAAATTGAGCTAGTTGTATTTTCCATGTATACCCTCTCGGGTTTTTACATTGTGTTCCCGTCCCTCTCCCCTTCAGTTAACATTACAACATATCAGTACACAACTTATCCAGAATAATGTATATAAATTGAGATAATAAATGCTTTTAATTTGTTAAATATAGTTAAACTTGAAACAATATAACGAGATATTCCTTTTTAACATTGGCAAAATCTAATATTGCCTATCCCTGGTTTTGAGTGATGTCTGAAATGATCTTTTCCCTTCTTTTTAAGACTTGATAAACGCAACGACCCTCAGCAAATGCAAAAAGGGAGTCCGAATAATAAACGTAGCGAGAGGGGGAATCGTAGAGGAGGCAGCGCTCCTCGAAGCCCTGAGATCGGGCCACTGTGGTGGTGCTGGCCTCGACGTATTTGCGGAAGAGCCACCGAAAAATCCGACAACTCTCGAGCTCATTCAACACCCAAAAGTTATTGCAACACCCCACCTCGGTGCTAGCACAGCGGAAGCCCAGCAGCGCGTTGCCGTTGAAATAGCAGAACAATTCCTAGCAATATCCGGCATCACTGACAAATATAGGGTCACGGGTATTGTCAATGCGCCGATTCTCTCAGCTGCAATGTCGGGTGACAATGGCTCCTGGATCGAGCTGTCGAAGAGGCTCGGCCAATTGGCAGCGAGATTCCTCAACAAAAATGTTAAAGCGCAAATCGAAAGTCGAACTGTTGGAGCTGGAATGCAGAGCAAGAAGTTTATTCACACGGCTGTGCTTCTCGGTGTGCTCAGTGGACAGACCAAGAACGGCTTGAATCTTATCAATGCACCGACACTTGCGAAGGATATTGGAATTGATCTTAAAGAGGCTCATCTCGAGGGAGAGGCTGACATGGTCGTTGTTAAAATTGGAGAGCATTCACTGAAGGGTGAGTGGATAGTGTAACTCACTGGTTATTTCATTTTATTAAATTCTACAAGATTTCTTTTCAACTAATTTTGTTGAATGGCTTTTTTACGGTTCTGTCTCCCCTCAGCCCTTCGGTAAAATGATGATAGAAAAATTTTCTTTACACATACTCCAATGAATTTGAAATGTCACAGTTGAAGAAAATATCAGACAGCTCACTTTCAGGGAAATTCATGGAATTCAAAATAACGATTATTGCTATCGCCTTCATCTTCGGACTAGGTCGAAAGGACATCCAAACGATTTTTTTAAGCCATCATTCAATCAATTCAGAACTTTTTTTCAAAATATTTGTTAAATTTCGATTTTTCGAAATTCGAAATCTGTTTAAAAAAAACTTTCACAAAGATGTGAACATCGCGATTTAATCGAAATTACGGAATTTAATTTAACTAATTCTTATTGAATCAAATAAGAAATGAATGCACGAAATTTCCACGATTTTCTAGCCAATTTGCATTCAGTTCTTCTCTCAGTGCGAAAAAATGATATAACGCCCGCTCAATACATTATATTTCCAGCTCTTTTTCTAAAAAAAATATCATTCTCTTTCCCAGGAACTGTACGCAACAATGAAGCTCTCCTACTTTCCATCGACGATGCGATTTTCAATAATGGAATTGTCCTAAGAGACTTCATCTCACTGTATCATGCAAATGGACCACAGGATCTCGCCACCATTGTCAATGCCTTCTCCTCCAAAGGTATCAGCATCAATAGTCTTTATGCTAATGGCGCCTGGCTCGCCATTGAGACGAATCAGGACGTTACCATTCCAATTGAAGGAATCGAGGTTTATTAAAAAGTGAGGAAGCTCACTAGTTTCACAACTTTAGCGCAATGATTATTTAAAACATTGTTCGTCAAGTTTCAGTATTTTTATAATTGGTGACCGACATTTCCCCATTAGTTCGCGGCAATTTCATTATTTATTTTACTCAATTGCTGCGAGCTTCGTGAATTGTTGTAATCACGTGGACAAAATATTGAAAAAAACTCCATTCATATTTTTGTATGATTTTATGTTTCTATAAATTTATGTTATATTTTTGTATTCTTAAAATGATTCAATACCGACATTTTGTATGATAGATAAATACAAATAACATGAAAATGTGAAAGTTGAATTTATATTTTATTTTATCATAATTCCACAAACTCCCTTACATGAATACAACTTTACAAGGTTGAAAATAAACTAAACATTGGTGTTTCGTAATTAATACCAGTGTAAAATTTATAAAAATCTAGAGAGCCTTAATTACGAATGTGAAAAAATATATCAATACTTGGAAGGCTTTGCTTTCCTCACACTTTAAGCACGAAATATTCGAGAAATATTTGAGTCCTCCAAACGCTACTAGTTAACGACTAGGCTTTTTCAATCGTACTCACCCAAGTTTTCAATAACAATTAATAAAAATTTGTGATAGATTTTTTCATATCCTCTCGTAACTCACTGCTGAACAACCACTGAGTGTAAACGTGACTCCATCCTGTGAACGAAGAATAGATAACAAATAGGAAAACAATTAGGGACATTATTATTCACAACTTCTTGGAAAAAAATCTTTTGCTTTTTGAACTCACTCTAACGAGTGCGGGAAGATCTGCCCAAAATTCGTAATTTGGAATAGTTTCTCGTCCCACTGCGCCTCGACAGTAAATCAGAATAGCTGCTCCACCGATGAAGTACAGTCCAGTGAAGACAAAGAACAGAATAACGAGGACTGAGCCTGTGGAGAGGGCCTTGGGTCTCATATCAGTGATGCAGAGTTTGTCAGAGGACAATTGAAATTTCTGAAATGTCAATTCAACATAATGTCTCCAATTTTCGGGAAAAATTATTCTTGAAAGCCTACACATAAAAAAATCGCATAGAGATGTGCATTTATTGAAAAATTTATATTCATTTCGTATGGCGATTCTGAATGAAATCCTGCAGATCCGCCATATATGATTTTCTGATAATTTCTATACACAATTTTTATGGAAACTCCTACATGACTTCTATGAGTATTGGAACTTGAAAAAATTTCACAATTTCGGAAGTCTTGATGCTTTCATTTTGCTGCAAATTCAAGTTTTGGATTTTTTCATACATGCCATGCCGGTCCAAAATAAAAAAAATTGTTAGATATAGTCAACGTACTAATAAATTGTTCGCTGAATTCGGTCCGATGAGAATTGGTCCATCTCCCCGATTGGCACAGATCAGCTCGATGTGGGACTCACGAGACCCATGTGAGATGATCAGTTCAGGATTTTTCTCCGACCAATGCCAGTGAGTTTCTTCTATTGTTCCCAGGTTTATAGTATTGTTGTCATTATTCAGCCAGCATAGCTAAAATCAGGGCATTATTGAACACCTAATCAAACATCTCATCAATTCTTCCGAAAATCGTATTTATTTTTCGTTGATTTAAAGAACAAATTTAAAAAATTTTAATGAAGTTTAAAATTTAATAATTTGACCCTCGTCAAAGTAGTATGAATAAGTAGTAGTATGATTAATAATTTTTCCCATGAATTATTCCATGAATAATTATTAATAATTTTTCCCATGAAAAATTCCAACTTTGATGAGTGTAAGAAATTAGTCCAAATTCTTTCTTCAATTCTTTTTTTAAACAATACTCTTTCGTTTGACTAGAGTATTTTCGACATAATACGCTATTTCGGGCACGCAGAAACGTGAATTATTTATTACCAAAGTTCGACACTAACTGTTTCGTAGCCTAAACAAGACAAAAAATGCATGAAATTATACTCACCGAGGTATTATGACAGTCATTGGAGGGATCCGGCGGCTGAGGAGCAACAGAGTGTGGAAACGTCAAATTCGCATTTTTACATGGTTGAAAGACTACACTACCATTGTCATTTTTCAAAGGCCTTTAAATGCAGATAAACATATATAGTACATAAAGTATGATCTTCTAAAAAATGTTGCGCGAAGGTTACGTATTAATACACACCCGATGCCAGCCAAGGCCGCTAGACTCAGCCCCATGCCGTCAGGACGAACGCAGAGGCATGGCTTTGCCTCTGCACACTCGGATTTCGCGTAATTGATAGCAAAAATCACAATGATTGTTGCTGCAATTGCTTTCCCATGCACCGACATTCTTAATGATTTTTTTCCGCCGTTGTGTACAGATGAGAAATGCAAGATCGGCTGATGCTAAGAGCATTCATTCCAGGAAATGTTTAGTGAATCATGAGAGATGGCGCCACCGCATCGAATTTTCGTGGTTCCTATTCGGCTGATTGATAACAATTTTTATCAATTGGGCGAATAGAAACCCCCCGGTTGCGGTGGGGTGTGATTCCCTGTCATTATGCCCCTTTTTCCTGTCAGATTTGATATCTCTTTTTTCAATTAATTGTTTATAATCATTCACATCGCACAAAGCAATACGACCGATGAGAATGATAAGTCCGGGTTCATCAACCGTTGAATTTTCATATTACAATAAATTATTTGCCCATCGCATAATTCATATGCTATGATTCCAATCATAATTACTATGAATTCAATTTTTTGCTTCCCAATGGATGGTTTGTTATTGTTAAAATTTAAGTTATGGATTTTTTCTGTTATGTCGAGTCAGTATAATTCAAAAAGTCCGAAAACACAATTTTTAGACATCGTTTGCTTCAATTGTTCGCTAATGAATGGATGGAATTGAATCTTTTCTTTTTTGAATGTAGGTATTGTTGAGCTCTATCAATCGCCATTAATTAAAGTTTAATTCATCGATTAGTTTTTGTACTTTTTGAATTAATTCGAAAATCGGTTGTCCCAGGATAACTAAAAAAATGTTCTGCATTGATTGCAAGATGACTTAAAAATTTTCTTCGGATGTCCTTCTGACCGGGTTCGAACATGAAGGCGATAGCAATATCGTTATTTTGATTTATTTGAAAATTTCGAACTTTTCATGAATTTTCCTGAAAGTGGGCTTTCTGACGATTTCTTTAAATGTGATGTTTCAAATTCATTTAAGTATGTATAAATAAAATTTTTCTGTTAACATTTTATCAAAGGGCTGGGGGGAGAGATAGAACCGTAAAAAAGGCAATCGGTTGTGTAGAAGAAAGGGATAATAAGAATAACGATGATGATAATATTCAACTAAGTTAAAAATCTGACAAAATTCGTTAAAAATAAATTTTATTCCATTCATCAATCAATCATTTTCACTATAATGCATTCAGATTTTCCTATCCTCAGCGTCAGAAATGTGAGATAATCTCATAATTCTAGCGATTAATTCAAATCAACTTTGTTTGAAGAAAACCTTAGTAAACGCAATATTTAGAAAGCAGAATTATTATATTTTCATCTGACCTAAATGATTTGAACAATTATGATTCGCTTATTCATGCTTCATAGGATGATATTCAATTCTCTTTTCTTTGTTAGACGGGCTTCATGAAAATTCTACGCAAGACGATTGTACTCATGAAAACCGCCTTCCATTCCACGTAGGAAAAAATCGCATAGAATCTTTCTATACGGACTGTGTATAGCTGTCTGTGACTGTGTATAAATTTCCTATACGGTTCATTTCTATACGAATTTCTACACGTATTCGTATAGAAATAATCCGTATAGGGAATTTTTGTATAGAAATATCCGAATATCATATACGAAAAACCTATAGAAATTCTATACGCAAATCGTATAGAAACTTTCTATACGATTTTTTCATACGTGTCTCCATTCGTTCAAGAAGCCCGCCATGTTCGAGTTCTCATTTTCTACAAAGGAGAAAGGAAATGAAAGAACACGATTTTCCCACTCTCAACTGCAACAAAAAAATCTAAATAATTCTGTGAGACTCGAGGGAATTCAGTATTACCCCCCAAACGTGGATAATTAATCGTGAATTTGAACGAATAAAATTCTCATTTTTCTATTTCCCTCAAGCGGCGTCTGTTAATTATTTGGGAGAGCGACGACTCTAATTCAAAGACACGAGTTTCCAATTGAGTCAATTTAAAAGTCAATTGCGTTTGGAGAATGATGCGCAGCGCCATCATCACGCGAAGTCAAACGCGAAGTCAAACTTGGATGAAAAACCGGTCATTCGTTGAAAGGTCGTTGTCCTGTGTTCTCCTGTCCAGCGATATAATTTCAACAGTCGTAAGGATCGTATTCATAATTTATACGTTATATTAATTTCATTTTGAATTGTGAAACCAACGGGTTTGCCTCCGGCAATTGTGAAATCACTGATTTTGAAATTGTATGTGCATTGGGTGATTGCTGGAACGTGGCGAAAGTAGAAGTTGATTTTTATTCGATCTCATCGTGTTCAATTATTTAAAACTAATCGTAATAATTAATTTTGATGGTTGGAGGCATGTCTTGTTGGGGAGTCGTTCATTAATAGAATGTCATTGATTTTTTTGTGAGGTATTAGTTTCTCTGGGTTTGGTAAATATGCTGGGTAAATAGAGCTAATTTTCAAGGACGAAGCAGGTAGTCACTCGTCTGGGTACTGGAGCGCCTCTCCGATTGAAACTTCATCACGTGCCTTGAAACCACCTGTATTCATTCCATTTTTAATTCAAGCGTAATGGAAAATTATTATTTTTTCATGTTTCCAGTGATTTTTGAAATTCGTGGAGAGGCGTTTTAGTTTTTCGCCGATTTTAGTGAAAACTTTTTTCCGCGCGTTTTTTTTTCACTAGAGAATGTTCGATAGAAACTATTTTACAGAATAACTCAATGAAATTTCATCTTTCTGTACAATTTTATTCTACAATTCAAGTATTTTCTGTAGAAACTCCTCGAGATAAATCTTTTCCACTCTCTTTTCTCAATTTCCATTATAAAAAAACGGACGAAGAAAGTGAGAAAATTTAAGTTGAGGAATTTCTGTAGAAAATATCCCAATGAAAGAATAAAATACTATTGACCTGATACGTGCGTTTTTTTACCGAACGAATCGTGAGATATCCTTCGTAAAAATATTTTTTATTGAATTACAATTTCGCTCCACGATTACCTTCCTTACGGCAAAATTTACCGCGATTTTCTGTATAATTTTTATCCAACTTTCCTCTCTATGCTCCTACACGAATGAATAATGTTTTCGAATTCCCTAGAAAGCCGCGGAATTTTCTGGGATTTGCGCATTTTTTAAAAAGTGCGATTTATAGTTGAATTATATACAAGAAATTGTCATTTTCAGTTGAAGGATGTCGATAAATTTGAAGAGCGTGCTGATCAGTGATCCCGTCGATGAATCGTGCATCGATCTATTGAAGAGCCATGGCATCGCAGTCACGACAAAGTACAAATTGCCCAAGGATGAACTGATCCAAGAGATTAAGGTATTTAATGACACTATCACGTGAGGGCAAACCACGCATTTTCGAAAATTAATAAGAGTCTTTTCAAGATGCATAAATTCCCTGATTTAGAACTATGGAGGTTTAATCGTGAGGTCCGAGACGAAAGTGACGGAGGAGGTGATTGCAGCGGGAACGAACCTCCGCGTTATAGGGCGCGCTGGGACAGGAGTTGATAATATTAATGTTGAGGCTGCCACGAAGAAGGGAATCGTCGTATTGAAGTTTGTATTAAAAAATATTCAACATTGAGGATTTTGCACAAGCTTAGAATTTCGGGGAATAACTTTTTTATGTCTCAGTTTTGTAATTCTAGGTCTTACTTTAATAACAATCTGTCATTAAAGTAGTATAAACATAGATGTTGTTTGAAAAAAAGAATTGAAGAAAGAATTTGAATGACCAATTTCTTCCGCTCGTTAAATTTAGAATTAAAAAAATTGAATAATTTTTGCTTGGTCTTCGTGGATTTATTTTGCCTCGTTACTCTCAACGACTCAACTGGAGTTTATTCATACTATTTTCAGATTAAAACGATAATTTCGCAAGAAATTCGTTTTTTTCTGTTTATCAGTTGTTATTTAGTCTTTATTTGCAACCGAAGTAGCCTAAATTATTTCATTTTATTCACGAGACTGTAAATTAAACCAGGGTTTTCAAAATTTGTGCTTTAAAAAAATGAAATTGAAACAGAAACTGTGATTTTGAATCTACTGACTTTTCGGGCAATGCCTTTTTCAATTTGATCAATTTTTCAATTTTTTAAAAATATTTAAGCATTAAAATCTTGTACCTGTGTATACGGAAACCAAAATTCAATATCAAAATTATATGTCCAATTCTTTTTTTTCTCTCTCCTCAGTACTCCCGGTGGTAACAGCATCAGTGCGTGTGAACTAACATGCGCCCTAATTTCCTCGCTGGCGAGAAATGTCGCCCAAGCTGCTCAATCCATGAAGGAAGGCAGATGGGACAGAAAGTTGTACGCGGGCTTTGAATTATACGGAAAAACATTGGCAGTCCTCGGTTTCGGTCGCGTGGGACGAGAAGTTGGCCTCAGAATGCAGTCCTTCGGGATGAAGATTGTGTGCTTTGATCCAATAATTAGCGCTCAAGATGCTGCTAGCGTTGGAGCCACGAAACTCAGCCTCGAGGAGATTTGGCCAGTCGCTGATTACATAACGGTTCACACTCCCCTCATTCCGCAGACAAAAAGTAAGTGGCAAGTACTTTGCCAAAAGTCGACTTTCCCCCCGACAAAAGCCTAAATATGGCACTTTGGCTCCGGGTGAAAAAGAAATTTTTTTTATTTCCGCATTTCTGGGGCAAGTGAGGGTCTCAGTGGCATTAGGCGGGCCAAAAAATACAGAATCAACGTTCACTCGGCGGAAAAATTCGATTTTGGCGAAAGTAGACTTTCCCCCGAAAAAAGCCTAAATATGGTCCTTTAAAAATTAAGAAATGTAATCGAGACTAATTTTCATTTTTGAGGCCTTGCAGAGGCTCGAATAAGCCTTGACGTACTGAGCCTCAATACTCAAAGCCTGGGCTAGGCCTGAATTGAACCTCGACAATGGCCCCTTGAATCGCCCTCATTTCAGGCTCGAGTGAACGATGAAATCAAGCCCGTCCCAGGCCTGAGTCACTGACCCTCGCCAAACCTAGGCTCGCACAGGCTTGTTTCCATCGTCAGCCTATATAACTCCTGCCTGGGATATTCTCCATCTTTTAAAAATTAAAAAATTCATATTCTTCATCGCAGATTTGATCGGCACTGCGAGTCTCTCAAAATGCAAGAAGGGAGTGCGCGTGATCAATGTAGCGCGGGGTGGAATTGTCAACGAGGAGGAGCTCCTCCAGGCCTTGAAGTCTGGCCAATGTGCGGGCGCTGCTCTCGACGTCTTCAGCGAGGAGCCACCGAAAAATCCGGTGACCCTCGAATTGATTCGACACCCTAATGTCATTGCGACTCCGCACCTCGGCGCCAGCACTGCCGAGGCCCAGCAGCGGGTCGCGGCTGAAATCGCCGAGCAGTTCGTCGCCATCTCCGGGAAGTCAGCTAAATACACTGTGACGGGTGTCGTTAATCCGTCGGTCTTGGCTAAGTGATGAAGGAGAAATATTGAAGCTGGCATTCTGCGGAGCGCGATATTCTATCATATTCTATCATAAAGTTGATCGATATTTGTATAATGGTTGCAATAATAAAGAGTTTCCTATTATGCATCATAAAAAATGGCATTTTTATCATTTATAGCAGCATCGGCGCTCTCAGCGAAATTCTCAGCAACTTCAATCGATTCGATTTTCTGCCTCTTCCAAAAAATCCCGCTACTATGATAATTTTTGGCAGTCTGGCAGTAGACGATGCTTGAAGCCAAAATTTTGAAAATTTTGAAAATTTTGAAAATTTTGAAAATTTTCTATCCCCTGATACACGAGCGAGGTTCAAAATTTTATTTAATCTAATACACGAGCCTCCTTACTATGAATAAAATCACCCATATAGACCTCTCCTCCCAATCAATTAAATCCCCCCTTAAAAAATTCTCATATATAAATCCCGCTCCCCCCGCCAACCCTTCACATCTGAAACTCCCTCTGAAATATTTGGACACCCCTCCCTATGTATGGGGCACTTATGCCCTTTAAATACCTCAGCCGCAATTTTTTAGTTCAATCTGAAAATTTTCTAAAATAAAGAAAAATTCAGCATTGGTTTTTGAGAATGTTTGTTCTTAAAATCAATTCCCAAATTCGTTAGTTTTTATGATCCCATCAAGTATAAAGCTTAACAAGAGTTTTTAAAGCTAATCATTTTTTTCTCTGTGCGATAGCAATAATCGTTATTTTGATTTACTTGAAAATCTGCAAAAATTTTGTATTTTTTGAAAATTGGAATTCCGGGAAAATCTTTGAATATCATGCTTCAAATGAATTCAATCATAGCTTAAAATATTTGTTTTAATGCTGTTAAGTCTATATTGGTTGATTTGATTTTTATAATCATTGTTGAAAATTTCGAATTTTTCATGAATTTCCCTGAAAAGTGAGCTTACTGATGGTTTTTTCAAATGTGATGGTTCCAATTCATTCATGTATAAATAAAATTCTTCTATTAGCATGTTATCGAAGGGCTAAGGGGAGAGATAGAACCGTAAAAAAGACAATCGTTTTTACAGAAGAAAGGATAATAAGAATAATGATGACGATAACATTCAACTAATTTGAAAATCTGACAAAGTTAGTTAAAAAGAAATCTCATTCAACTGAATAAAATGAAATAAACAATAAATTATGTACGACAGAAGGAAATGATGTGCCAAATAACCATTCGGATTATTAGCAAAAATAACTATGATATATGCAATACAAGAGGAATTTCCCACTTCCCAGAAAACAATTTTTGCCAATGCCATCTAAAGGTTAACAGGAGATCGGCAATTTGTCGACATACTATTGTTGTTAATTAATTCGATTAATTAGTAAAATCGTTTTAATGACCGCCAATGACTGAGGAATTGAAGTTCTTTTTCAAAAATGATGATAACGCGATCTTCAAAACGCCTAATACCGCGCTGCGATCAATCGCCTCTTCATTCATTATCAATGAAAAAAGTAAAAAAATATTTAAAAAATGACTTGCGCTAAAATGCCCCTCACTGTTCCCTACATTTCGATGACTCACTATGAACGACTCGAACAGTGTAGCTACTGTCACCGCATCGAAACTGTTCAAATTTGACGAAAAGACGCATGACACGCCCGCCAGCGCCATCATCTCCTAAGAAGCGTGACTGAACTCTGAACTATTACGGATTCCTGCGTCTCTCCTCTCCTACGGATCACTTGTTGCGCCGCACTGCTGCCGTTCTGTCGCCCGGCTAGGCACCACTCCGGCCGCGGCAAGAGGCAACATTTGTAATCTCGCGAAACATACACTTGAATTTTCACAATTAATAAATCCCCGTTCAGTATTAAAAACAAGAGAACTAACCGGTGGCGCAAGGGTTTCCTCTGGCGCAAGGAAATCCTTTAAAATGTTCTGCTCACTTGTGGATTAGAGTGCTCAGTGTAAAAGTTCATCTCAAAGTGCAGTTGATGCTGTGTGTTGTGACAGTGGGGTGCATTCAAGCATTGGATTTACATCGGAATAGCCCATCACTTTGGATTACAATTTTTTGCATCTTTAGTTGATCGATTTCTGGAGTCATGGTGAGTCGATACATCATCGCGTTTCGAATCTCCGTCTATTTTAATGTCTGTTGAGGGATAGTAATTGTATCGCATGCAAATGAGATGCACTTCTCAAATATCTGCATTCTGCTGCGAGCGGTGAAAAAATATCGGTCTCGCGTTTTTTTTTTCGCAGAGAATATGAGACGAGGTCAGCGATTTTTTTTCGGTTTATTCCATTCATGACGACGTGATCTTCCCATTTTCCGGAGAATCCTCGGAATTTCACTGTCGGGAGTCTTGAATTGTCGTCCCGGGGAAAACAGATGGAGGCAATTTCCGCAATTCGGTGAATCTCCCACTTCGGGGCACGTCTTTTGTTCGGGGTATTATGTATCTTACAAAGGTAGAGTAGCTCTTTCTTTCAGCCATACTGAGCTAGAAAACCGGGAATACCTTTTGTCCGAAAAATCTTGCCGGAGTCCGCTACAGGTATAATCCCGTTTTAGAATGAAACCTCGGGAATATTTCGACGGGGAAAAGGTTTCTTTATTATTTATCAGGGATGGTATATCGGAGATTCTGCTTTTAGTTCAATTTGAGGAGTCGTGGTAATTTGGGGGGGGAAAAACTTCAGGGACAATTTTGAGGCAGAATGTAGAGAAAAGTAGAGAAATGTAGGAAAAAAACGTAAGCCGGAAAACACGGAAAACATGCGGACCGGAAGATTCATTTTCTCTCTTCAGTTCTGGAAATTTTATGGATTGAAATTTAATTTTTACATGTTGAATCCTAATTTTTATGTGATTTCCGTAGTACTTTCGCCGCAATTTTTTTCTCCGTGATCAATCTGCGTGACAATACCGCCCACAGAAAATCGGAGGAAGAAAGAGACAAGATTTCATCTTCGAATTAAATTTTAGATTAAATCATTCATGGAATTTTTCATTAATTTCAAAAAATCAACAAAAATGAGTTATTCGTGTCGAGCGATCTTTGAAATTCCAATAACCGCTTGAATTTTCAAACGCATTGTGGAAATGGGATATTTTATTTCACTGCATTTTCAATGGGTTGAGAACTCTCGAAAATATTTCAACAGCGGAAATGTTTTTTATTATTTACTCGGAATGTTATATCGTACATTCTTTTGCTCTTAGTTTAATTTGTAGTGTCATGATAATTCTGGGTGATGAAGCCTCCCATAGAAAATCGAACGAAGAAAAAGACAAGGTTTCATCTTCAAATTAAATCTGAGATTAAATCATTTATGGAATTTTTCATTAATTTAAAAAAATCAACAAAAATGAGTTATTCGTGTCGAGCGATCTTTGAAATTCCAATAACCGCTTGAATTTTCAAACGCATTGTGGAAATGGGATATTTTATTTCACTGCATTTTCAATGGGTTGAGAACTCGGAAATATTTCAACAGCGGAAATGTTTTTTATTATTTACTCGGAATGTTATTTCGTACATTCTTTTGCTCTTAGTTTAATTTGTAGTGTCATGATAATTCCGGGTGATGAAGCCTCCCATAGAAAATCGAACGAAGAAAGAGGCAGGGTTTTATCCTTGGTAGGTATTCATAGAACATCCGTCCTGCCCCTCCCCTAAGCACGGCCTGCAGTAAACTCAGAGCGCAAAGGGCCTCCAGTCAACTACGATTTGAGAATTCACAATGATGAAGGACGCACGAATATTGTAGAATATTATGCGGAAAAATGATATGAATACAGATATTGGGATTTTGGGGGGCCAAATCGCTAGAAAATTGTTTTAAACAATTGGCTTTTTCGGCTTTTTTGCTCTACGTTGACGAAACAGTGACAGATACGATGAAACTCCTCGCTCGTAATTCGCAGAGTATTGAATTTCCTGCAAAAATGTCGGTGGCAGCATTTTTCTATTTGCGATCGTTAAAGGGTCAGACGCGCTCGAAGGGTTAGGGATAGGAGATCGTGTTTTTTCCTAGGCAACACATGTGGGGATTGGAATAAGATTGGAAATTAAATGGAATTGATGATTAAATTTGCAAAATACAAATTTTTATTGAATTTTATGAGAAAATTGAAAAAAAAATTATTAACAAAATCTAGTTAAAATTCCCTTTCTCATTTTATTTGTTTTTAATTGATTAATTAATTATTTATTTTTAAATATTTCAAGGAAGTTTTTATTGAAAAAAAATCAGGATTTTATTTGTAGAACATTAATTTAAAGTTAATTTAAGATTAAAGTTCTTATAAATAAATCAACAGCGCTTTTTCCTATTTTTAATCATTGATTTTCGGTGAAGTTATTCATTAAATTTCCGATGCACATTGGAAATTCAAGACAATCGAGTTTTTTATATTCAACAAATAAAAACAAATGAAATTTGCAAACAAATTGAAAATTGAATGTAACGGCGTCTGAATGTTTATGACTTCCAGTAACTCTCATCGCCATATCAAATTAGAATTTAATTTCTCAAAAAATTAAAATGATCAAAAATTATCAATGAACAATTTTTTTGGCTTTTTGAATTTGTTTCTCCTCGTTATACTCAACGACCTAACTGAAGTTTATTCATACAACTTTAACCTGAAATTTTCCAGCAGTGTTGATCGTCTCAACATTCGGTGTATGCGTCGCCATGAAACCAGTTCCCCACACTGTCAGGGTCCAGTTTCGGTCCAACAGCATTTTTATTTCTCACTTTTTTCTCCATCTCCCCTTCTCTCGCCTTCCGGTCAATCGTTCGCAACATGTATAGTTGTTATTATCACTGTGCAAGGGCATTTTGCCTTGATATTCTCTGAGGTATATACACTAAGAAATTGAATATAATCCTGCCAATTAAATTTACTTCCCGCGAATAAATGCCCGAAATTCCCACACAAAATGTCAAATAATATGATCGAACAAATGAATAAATGAATTACAAAATTAATGAAATAATGCAAAACCGACCGAAAACAATAAAAATGTTTTAAAATTCAGACAAAGTGAGAATGTAGTTTACAATTTGATGAAAATTTTTAGCTGAAATTTCCAGTACTTTTCGAAAATTTTCATCACGTTCAAGTTCCACTGAAATTTCAAGGAATTTCGTCATTGAAAATTCTGAATTTCGGTGACAAATCAATGAGAACTGTAAATTTTAGTTCAATTATTCCCTGATAATACTAAACCGAAAAATTCCGATAAACAAAAACAAAAAAAATTCAAAATTTTTGCACATTTTCAAATGAATCAAAATATTTTGATTATTGCTTTCGCCTTCATCTTCAAACTCAGTCAAAAGGACATCCAAATATTTTTTTTAAGCCATCACGCAATCAATTAAGAACATTTTCATCAGTTATCGTGGGACAACCGATTTTCGAAAAAATTCGAAAATTAAAAAACTACTCGATAATTAAATTTTAATTAATGGCGATCGATAGGGCTCAACAATACCTACATTCCTACAATACCTACAAAAAACAAAGATTCAATTCCATCCATTCATTAGCGAACAATTCACCAGCGAAGTGGTAAAACGCTTCAAGTCGACTCACCTCCCAGTTGAGTTTTCGAGGAATATTTGCGAATCTAAAGGAGATAGCGAAATTTTCATAATCACATTTGTTGTAGCACTCAATCAGCTCTACAAAAAAGGTCATAAAAACAATTTTGCCATCTCCCTTAAATTCCGAGATATTCATTGAAAACCGGTCAGTACTGAAAATTGACTTGTACCGTTTTACCACTTCGCTACTGAATTGAAGAAAAATTTTGTTACATACGCACATACACGAAAAACTGCATTTTCGGACTTGATTCCGGATAGTGGGTCGATATAACAAAAAATCAAAAGCTTAAATTTGAACGACTACAAAGCAGCCATTCGGAATCAATGATTAGAAAAACTCATGCGCTATCTTTGTCGCAAAATTGTAAATATTCCAATGATTGTTTACATGCACATACGGCAGTACGAGTTCATGGGATTGCGCGTGTCAGGTCATTTCGGCTCGTGTGCATGGGCGTTTGGTGGCAAAATGTGGGGAACACCATGACCAAAAATACCTCATCTCCCTCTGCAGGCATATGTCCACAGTG
This sequence comes from Diachasma alloeum, assembly GCF_001412515.2. Taxonomy (NCBI): domain Eukaryota; kingdom Metazoa; phylum Arthropoda; class Insecta; order Hymenoptera; family Braconidae; genus Diachasma; species Diachasma alloeum. The sequence goes on along the minus strand of NW_021680493.1, from coordinate 1,229,588 downwards.
CTCCACGAAAATAGAGCTGCAGAGGGGAATTGAACGAGAATAACTAGAGGATTTTCATTGACTTTTTACTTTAATCTCATGTTCATTCATGTAGATGCGCTTGGATTAGTGTCAAGGCCCGACAATCTTCTCGCAATTATCTTATGAATCATTTTTACGAAAGAATATTGCGATGGCACGTTCTACTTGTCATCTAATGAATTTAATTCCAGTGACTGCAGCCATTTGCATTTAATTTCCTCGACAATGACGGGAAAAACATGAAAAGCATTTCACTTTCCTTTTATCTCGTCTGGAAAGTCTCTCGGTATTTATTGCCGATATTTTTTTTCAAGTGAGGGGCGGAATTTGGGACTTTCGTGCCATATTTCGGGAAACCCGATGACAGACCGTAATTCTTGTAAAGTCCCGGAGTGAAAAACCCCACTCAGGGTTGGAACAGATGGTAGATAGGTCAGGGGAGGAGACGGAGTGACGCTCGAGAGAGAAAAACTATGGCTGACGGACAAAGCGGACCTGTGGTATGGATCTTTCGGCATTCTCCGGGGACAAACCGATGGGGTCACGTGGTCGTAAATTTTTTTCTCTCTCTGTCTCTCCCCTGAATAGCGGGTCAGGTATTTCGTGAACAGAGGTTGGGGCAGGGGTCAATGGACAGTCATTCGATAGGTAGTCCTGCTACACTTGCTGGGCCCTTGGCGAGAATAGAAATTGAGATTTTTTTTTGCGAAAGACCCCCACAATAAACTTAAGTACAATCGTCGACTAAAGTTCGTGAAGAACCTCAACTTGCATTTTATGTATTCTGAGATGCATATCATGTTTCCTAAATTTGCACAATTTCCAACAGATTTTGCTGTCACATGAAGCTAAAAGATGCAATTCCATTAAATCTGTCTATTTTATGAAAATTCAAATCGACTTCTGGTGATAAAAATTCGGTACTCGAAATTAAGTCTACGATTAAGGGTCACAGGGGTGAAAATAATGGTCATGAGGGGTAAAATAAGAGTCAGAATAAGGGTCTCGAGGGTCAGAATAAGGGTTACAAGGGTCGGGATAAGGATCACGAGGGTCAGGATAAGGGTCACGAGGGTTAGATTACGGGTCTCTGTGGTTTGGGTCATCAGGGTCAGATTAAGAGTCACAAAGAACAAGAGTTAGGATAAGGGTCTCGAGGGTCAGAATAAGGGTCACGAGGGTTAGATTAAGGGTCGCAAGGGTCAGAATATTATGGAATAGGATCGTATAACCGCAAATGTCCACCTCACCCTGACTCACCCCTAGTCGATTTTCATAATAAAAACCGTATCAAGTCACTGTGAGATGTGTGTCCAGACGGCCGTGCCTAGATTTTCGCTCGAGTGGTCATAGCGCAAGGTTGGAAACACCCGATGAGACGCATTCATCCGTGCACGAAGACAGTCACCTCGTAAAATGTACCTCGGGACATCCTGAAAGTCCACGAAAATTGCTCATATCGGGTAAGAACTAATTGTGCAAAGAGATTGAAATGATATAAATTGCGTAGTCCGTCGCGTACGGTAAAAATCACGTGGAAAAATCTTTGGAGTTTGCTAAAAATTCTGTTTAATTTTTATTGAACATTCAACCAGTTTTTGGCTAATTTTATTGAAAAATCGGCTAGAATTTCGCTACAGAAATGCTGCTGATTTTTCTATAAAATATTTTTTTTAAAGATTTCACATTTAGATGTTCTTATAAGAAGAAAACGTGGTGAAGCTGTGGAATTCTTCAATAGAACCGGCCGAAAATTAATAAAGCGCCGTCACACGTTATTCTACAATTGAATGGACAAAAAAAATGAAATTTTCACTAGAACTGCAGTTGAAATTCAATATAATCTTCTGCCAAATCCACTAGGATTGCCTACACGGAGAGAAATGTTCAGTAAAAATTACGGAACTCAATTCACTCATCGATTACGGAATCGCCTCAGAAAATTGAAGTGATGGTATTGTAATTTTTCACAGGAGATTCAGATGAAAAATTCCGTGACAGTTCCATAAAATTTCCTACAACCACATTTCGCTCCGGAATTACAGAAAAGATTCGAATTTTCATTGAATATTTCTCTCCGTGTACAACATTTCACTGCTCGTGATCTTTTCCTCCGGAAAAAACTTCCAGTTTCCCTAAAGTTCCAGGAATTGAGAGATCATTGATCTATCGACAACATTTAATTGACCGATTCTGATGAAAACTCATCCATCCATACAAATGAAAGCAACCCGCCACCCCCTCTCGCATGAAAAGAGCTTTATTCTCGAAATAAAATAGCGAAAAACCGTGTAGGTATCGGTTAACTGTCAAGCAACACGCAGAGCGGGATAAGCTGACGGTATACAACTGCAAACGGTGAATAGACAAGGACTTGCCTGTATTTTGTTAAATACCTTGGAGCTAGCACTCTCGTTTTTGTTTGACGCGCAAGACTGGGTCAAATGTCAGTGTCCTAACGTGGAGAGTACACTTCAATGCATTAGTCTGGTGTTCCTGTTGTTTGGAAAAGGTAAAAACGAGGGCCTATGAAACTATTGAGGTGTTCTAGAAACACAGCAATATCTTTAAAATGTGAATGCAGAGATGTCGATATTTTTATTCTGGTGGATTTGAGATATCAGTACAGGTATGGACTGTTGGGAGAGCGACACTGAATTTAATTAAAGTGGGAGAAGACAGGAAAGTTCCGATTTATCGGACAATTCAATAGAATTTAATGTTTTTTAGAAACTAGCGGCCGGGATATTGATGCCCTGTCATTATGCCCCTTCTCCTGTCAGATTCGATATTCCTTTTTTCATTTTAGTTCTGTACCTAATTACATTCAATTGCTGAGGTAATTTAGGATCTCTCTAGACTTCTGGAAATTCCCAGATGTCCGTTATGACGTTTTTCACAATATTCTCTGCTTCTATACACCGTAGAGCAAAATGGGGATTAATCCGTGATCTTTACTTATTTTTTTCTTCTCGTATACCCTTTTGGGTCTTTACGATTTGTTCCCTTCCCACCCCCCTCAACCCCCTGTACCGCATTTGCCGAAGGGAGGGAAAACCTCATTCGAGGGAAAAACCTGCCCTGGTACAGTCGTCCTTTTTTGACGGGACTACCGCTCAAAAATTGAAACTGTGAGATTAGAGCGCTATAAATTTTGACCGCCGGTGCCGGGAAGCGAACCCGGATCATTGGCACACGAGTCTAGCATTCTAACCGCACGGCCACTACTGTCGGTGTGATCTTTACTTATTAAATTATTTAAAAAAATCATCATTTCACATCGAAAAAATGAAATAATGACAATGACATTGAATTTTTCTGGGGGACACTCATATTTTTATTTGATTATTCTCTCCGGAACAAACACATCGTGTTTAACTCACATAAACTCGAGTTCGTAGAAGGGGAGATGTGAAAAAGCTTGATTGAAGTGTTACGTGCGTTCGCATTGAAGAGAGTATATGCAAGTTCAATTCAATTCAGCGAATGCAATCTTTCAATCATAATAAATTGTGCTAACGAAATGTGATTTCTACGTTATCGACTGCAGTACTCACCTCCGACGCGGTGATACCACCCATCGATTCATATCATCGACGATTTGGAAGTTCCATCTCAAACACAATATTATGAGGGTCACGAGGTTCGAGCGTTATGAAAAATCAAGTTTTTTATCGATTTTTAGATCATTTGAACCGAAAATCAATTGAATATTTGATTTTTCAATGACAAGATTTCCCGAAATTTCAGTGGAACTTGAGCACGATAAAAATTTTCGGAATTTGGCGTGGAACATTCAGACGAAAATTTTTAACACTGTCCACACACTCATTTTCTCATTATCTGGAAATAGTTTGGATCGAAACGACCACTGGAGTGTTATCAATTTCTCAGAATTTATCACTTATCCCTGACTCATGGAAACCTGATTTTTTCTTCACTAGTTCAACACGTTTTACTGATAAGCAAAATCCACGGAGACGCAAAAGTTACGCACAGAGCGTGACTTTTCCACTCTAAAAAAGTCCGAAAATAGAAAATGTTGCTTTATCTCGTGGCACAAGCCAAACTATTCTCAACTAATGTCACATCTTTGAGATTGTTCCCTCCACTTCGTCGGCAGGATCCCGGAACATTAGCAATCACAAAGAGCAAAATAGATTGGAAAATGTGCTGAAAAAGAATTTTTGTAATTCAGATAAAGCCCCGTATCAATGAGTACGAGTACCTGGAACTCTTATCAGTATATTCACAGAGACACGGCCTCTCGCATACAATCAAAACTTGCGGGGACTGAAAGTCTCACCGTTCGGCTCGTGCATTCACACTCTGTTACCTATAGTATTCGTCCGTGCTACTCTCGTTTCACTCGGTACAATTTTCCCACAACTCTTTGCCTTCTCTGTCTTGCATTCACGGGAGATTCGTTCACAGTTCGCACAGAGACTTTGACCACAACGAGTGTCTCCTCCGGTAGTTCATTAATCAATAAAAATTTTGATTCATCTGTTTTTCTAGTTTCGTTAAAAACTCACGATTAATTAATAGCGTAACTAATCATTCTCCTCTCGTGTAAATTTACCATTATCATTTTTCATTTGCGAGGACGAAGGTATCGGGTAATGAATGAAGTGTTGGTCCAAAAGAGATTGTGAGTGAAGTGTCAATGGAATTCAGAATTTTGCGGGATTTATCCGCATTCGATAAAGTGCATTTTTCAGGGATCACGACGGACTGACAATATTCCGCTAGGGTAAGTCGGGGTGGGATGAGCACCCTCCGAGGGTCGAAGTGCAACCTATCGCGTGATATCTGAATCCGTTATGCCCCCTGTGAAGTTGCCAACCGGTCGTGATCATTTTTGGTTGCTCGAATTTTTTTTTTTCATTTCAAAATAGCCAAGTACTTTGGCTACTTATTTTCCAGTGATGTTTTTCTTCTACTTTTGTAGTTGCACATCAGAGCTTTCATTTGAGGCCCATTTGACTCTAAGTTTCCGGACATTTTACATGATTTCATTATTTAAACTTTGCAGGTCTGAATTTTAATCTCGATATTGAACGATTAGAATACATTTTTTAAATCTGACAAAAATTAGAAAGTCAACTTTTGGAGGAAGATTGATGAAATGATTAAAAAATTGCCATTTTTTGAAATTACAGGCATTTTCTGTAAATGATTTATAAACAATCAATTTTCCATCATAAAAATTATTTAAAAAATAACTTTTCCGAAAGTTCAAACAATTTCAATTATTTATTTATAAACAACGAATATTTAAAAAATAATAACACTGTGATCACACAGGTCCAGCATTATTTCCTACGTAAATGCTTTGAATATCATTGAAAAAAATTTTAGTATACAATTTTTCCACTCATAAAGTCCACAAATCTTGTGAATTACAGAACTGAATGGATTTTTTTCATTTAGTTCCATATATTGAGAACTTACTATATTGTCAACCAATTTAAATTCAATTCAATGGAAGCTTTCGTGAACAATTGCAAGAATGGACTTTCTTCTTCTTTTGTGAGTCGTCAAGCCTAACTGCGAACAAGCCCACTAACTCCTCTAATCAAATTAATTTGCAAGCGTTAACAAAATGTCACCCTGATCAACCATCGACCTCAGCTCTAACGTGCATTACAATATATTCATGTCCCTCTCATGGCTCCACTTTATTCCTGGATGAAATATTGCTTGCGCAATGAGTACATTCAATTCGCTCAGCGTAATACCGCAGGGTGAGACGAAAGCCAATACTCGTGCGGTTCAGTGACGCGAACGAATGCTACATTTCTGCAGACAAGTCATACGTTGAGATAAGGTAGTCTTGAAGTTGATAAAAAGAACCGGAATACTTTTCTTTCTTTTCTCCACTTCGAAAGCAGATAGGAAAGAAAACTCCTTGTTTTAATCTTTTTGAATTGGAACGGACGAAAAAACAACCAACATTGATGTGGATATTCCAAACTAGGAATCCGCTTTTAACATTTGACAGAAGTCGATATTTACATCAATCGTCATCCCCCTACAATTTCAGAAAATCATATTTCACCAAATTTCATCGTTTGTTACAGGCTTCGCAGAAGGATAATCGGTTGAGAGATGGAGGAGCCACCGACTGATGCTCCTGAAGAAGTAGAAAGCATCCACGATGACAACAGATCTGCCGTCACAAATGATAAAGATCATAAGCAAGTAGCGGACGATTTCTGCCCGAAGAAATCCAGCTGTCGACAGCTGGTCACAAGGAGCCAGAGCAAAAGAGAAGTAGCCAAAATTTCAGATAGAATTCCAACAAGGACTCGTGCAGAAAAATCGGCATTGGATCATTCTGGTCGATGCAAGAAGGGTCTCCGAAACGCACCAGCTAGGCAATTTCAAAATTTGCGGAGCTTTGGAACCTCAACTCAACTGAAAGATTCGAACTTCTCTAAAGTATGCAAAGTAACGCCTACCATTCCTGCAAAACCAAGTAAGACTGAACAAGAATTGGCGGAAGATTCTGAAGAAATCGAAGATGTTCCCGGTGAGGATGATATTGTGGAGATTAAGGAAACGCTTGGAAGTCACTTGGAAAAATTGACATCTACAGCTTTGACAACTCACGCACATCCCAGAATATCACAGTCTGATATCGGGAGACTCCGAGAGAATCTAGTGAAGATCGACTTGGCTACCACTGAAGCATACGAGCAGAAACTACCGATCTTCCATTTTCAAGTATTGAAAGTACCACCGACAGCCAAAAATGGTCTTGACAAGGAATTAAGGAGGAAGGAGAGACAACGCATAGCATCGGCTATTGACAGCACATCTGAAGTGGCATCTCCCCCGCCTGCGAAATCGGAGAAGCCCAGGTGGAGTAAAGAAGTGTTAGAAGTCGAGAAGAGGTGGTCTGGAGAGTTCTTGGACAATCAGCTGGATCAGAATTCATCAGAGTCATCGAAATCCTCGTACGTGGAAGAGGCTGGGAGTGTATCATCTCACGAAAGTTGTTTGGGAAATAATCAACAAGAACCGATCACACAGTCTGATCCTGACGAATCCCGAGATGATCAGAGAGATTTAGAGAATACTCTCACAACGATAGACTCCAGCTCCTGCTTGGAAGACAGAATCAAAGCTGTTGATGATGATATCAGGGGCGAACTTGAAGAGGAGAATGAGAGGACAATCGAGAGCAGTAGCTTGAAAGGGTCTTCACTGACAACTAGTCCAGAAGGAGAAGTCAGCATTGATTCAAGCTTCGATCACCTCCAAGATGACCTAAAAGAGACTGCAAACAACGACCTAGTAGACAAAAGTCGCGACTTCCTACAGCAGAAAGGAGAAAGAACGCCAACAATTGACGGTTACGCAGAGTTGATACAAGAAATAATCATGGAACCCTGTTCTTCCAGCAATAAAGAAGAAAAGAAGAAGAAGAGCGGCCTTCGTCGGCTCCTGCCAGGCCTCTTCTCCCCGAAAGACTCTCGAAAGGATCACAGGAAGGACCACAAAGAACGAAAAAAACGCGACGAAAGACACTTCAGTCAGCACCAGCAGAACGGAATCTACACGAGATGCCCGGATACCATGAACTTGAATGACGACATAAAACATAACGTCAATTTGGACACCAGTTTGAATGGTTCAATAATCGAGGAGAGGCTGAATGAAATCAAGCAAGAATTGTTCCCCAATCAGGGAATTACGACAAGCACACCAGATCATTTCCTCCAGGAGAGAAGTTTGCATCAAGATCACAGAACGCCTAGATTATACGCTGCAAACTCATCCATCAGCTCGATTGGCCCTGAAGACGGATGGATAGACCAGAACATCATAAGTGGATCTCCAGACATGAGAAAATTGAAGCAGAAAATCAGAAGCGACGACCGTAAATGTAACCTGGAGCGTAAACACAGTCTTCAGGAGTCTCAGCCCGGATTCTTCAGGAATCATGGACCATCTGGTAGGATTTCTGCTCCACCCTCTGAGCGCTATCTCATCCGCCCGCGTGCGGTGCATCCCATCGACCGCCCTCTTCCAGCGATCCCGCAAAAACTTGAGTTCTCGAATTATCAGAATCACGAGGAGATCCTTAAACACGGAGCGTATAGACAACAAGCCGTCATGAATTATCATGGTGAGGGATATTACTCTGGTAACCAGAATTACGCGAATCAAACAGAGCTGTATGAGAATGGAAATCACATCGAAAGCATCGAAATAAACAGGAATCAAAGCATCGATTCCGGATTCAATTTGACACCGGTGTCAACCCAGGCGAAGCTCAATCGTCAATTCGTGATATCCCAGAACAGCGAGAAGATTGGGGTCAATGTTGTGAGATCGTCTAAGTACTCACCAAACTCGAGTCAAAAATCCGGGGACTACGCAGATTCAAGTTACACGCCGAATTCAAGTCAGAAGAGTGAATTCTCTCCGGGCAGCTCCAAAAGTGGTGAATATTACCTGAACTCCCCTAGGAGCAGTTGTAGAATGTCCCCAGATACGAGTTTCAGTCGGGACCAGTCTAGTCATGAAAAGACGCTCATGCCGGATGATGGTTCATCCACTATGGGAGTTCCGACGACTGATCATCTGTATGACGAAGCTCCTAGATCTTTATCGGTGAGTCCTCGTCAGGCCCAGTTGAATGCAACTCAGGAAGTCACATGCATGCGAGCATCGCCGAACATTCCATTATCCACAAACCTTGCTAAGCTTCGAGCAAACGTTGAGGAAGCCTCAGACTCCGAGCACAAGGAGCAAACCTCCCGTCTTCCCTCACCCGTCCCCAGCTCCTGCTCCGTAGCCCTTTCACCAATGCAATCACCTGGTCAAAGGGACAAGTCTCTGCAGATTTCATCTTCTGTTGCGTCAGGGGATCGCAGGGTTACATCACCTCTCACCATCTCAACGTTGGATAACCAGAGATTAGAGCCAATGGATAATCAGAGCAGATCGTGTACCCCATTAACATCGGGAATGGTGCAATCGCCAAGGGCTCCCATCCAGACAAAGAGCCCCGAGAGGAAACGGATCACGTCACCGAGCATCTCACAAATGAAGGCTTCCACTCCTGTGTTGATAATGCAATCCAGGAAGGCTCACCCGAGCGACCAAATCTTGATAGCTTCACCAAAGACAGAACCCATCTACGATCAGCGATCGCCAAACAGAATGGACCCTAGATTCAGAGGATCGCCGGTAATTATGGCTGATTCCCCCAAAAGAGTTCTGTCACCTAGGCAAAAGTCCCCGCAGGTTGCGGAAACCATCGATGGAAGTTCGTTGGCAAATACGCGAGAAATGTCTCACCAACCACCCCCTCAGGCCTTCCGAGATGAGCCACAACGGTCTCTATCTCCTGCAATCCGACTGGCAAGTCCGGAAAAAGGGGTCAGAAAGCCTGAGCCAATCTATGCTGGGAGACCAACTTTTCAGAGAACAACTTGTCCTACATCTGGAAAACCTAAAAGTCACGATGGACCACTGGACACATTGCTGATTCGAACTGCCCCCGCAAATTTCTCTTATGAACCCTCGAAGATTCCCATGAAAGAAGGGCCTGATCAGAAGGGTCGCATGTCTATACCCAGCTCACCAGAGAAATCCGACATACAACAGGCAGTTCCACCAGTTCAGAGAAGCCCAAATGGCCCTCCCAGGAATTTCGAATCGCTGCATCTTAGGAAGAAAAGCCACAGTCCTTCTCATGAACGTCCTTACGCGGTATATGATGATAATACTTCCTCTACTGAAATGATTTCCGGAAGAAAGAGTCAATCTCCATCAGTCCTTACGGTTCGAGTGAGATCTCCAGGGCCTCAGCATATTGAACAGAAGTCGATGCAGCCAGTTTACGCCAGCAGGCAGGAGATCCAGAATCAAGAGCCGATTTATGGTAAACGAGACGTGAACAGAGAGAAGATTTATGCACAGAGGAACGAGAAGCAGCAGGTCATCTACGGCCAGAAAATGTCGGAGCCGATATACGACCAGCAATCTAATAAACAGTTATCCCCATCGAAGTACCAAACCTTGCAGCATCTGGAGGCATTCTACTGGCAGCAGAAGGCTCTCGAGAGCCAGCGGACCTCCTCCAATTCCCCGACAATCTCGAAGCAAGATCACAAATCCGACAAACCAGAAGTTCGAGAAGCGATCTATTGGCAGCAGCTGAAGAAGCTTAATGACGAACAGCAGCAGAAAATTTTTGAGAGGAGTCAGTTCGAGGAGTGCAAAGGGATCGCTAAGGATAAACCTCAAGTGTCTCCTTCGAGGATTCAAAGGATAGATCAACGCCAGGAGCATCTGGAGCAGGTGTATTGGCAGACGAAAGTACAGCGCAAGCAGCAGTTGACGTCTAAACCCCCTATAGCTGGACAGAAAGTGCAGAACCAACCGGTTCTGGTGGTGAGGCCTCAGCAGGCACTTCGTGAGCCAAATGAACTTGTCAGTCAAAGATCCAAGAGTGTCTCCCCTCACTTCGTTCGAGGTGACGAACGACGAAGCTTACAGCTGCCTAAAAAAACTGCGGAAAGAGTTGATGATGGGGGATTTGCAGAGTACCGAGTAGATCCTTCATCTCGAAAACTGGCAACACCACCGATTTATGATGACACTGATGATCGAAAGAATCCCCCACCGATCTTCAAACGTGGCAGTTTGATAAGTAACTCCAACAGTTCCGTTGATTACGGTACAATGGGAACGAAACGAGTGAGTTTTTCGAATCAGTCAGATTCACCGGAGATCGGCTCGGGTAATTGGCCAACGAAGCATGGAATGGCTCCTGAACCACCGACCAGGAGACATAGAGCTGAGGACAGAACGTCTGACACCACCGATCTGGCTTTTGCGAGGGTTCAGGAGGAGAACCAGAACAATGTTAATAAAAGTGCGAATGATATTTATGGGAGTGTATCGGGACAGACGGAAGGGATTCAAGAGACTGAGTTTGATGCTAAGCCATTACCGCCGACGCCTGTTGTTAATGTCGTGATGAACAGGAGCAACAGTATGAGGGACAGGAGACAGCAGAGGATGGAAGCTCAACGAGCTCACGTTTTGGAGAACCCGAGGAGATGGGTGAGGGCTAGCGAGAGTGAGAGCGGAAGCGAGACTGGTGAAGTTCAGAGGATTCTCCAGCGCCGTAATGGTGAGTCGTTTCTTTTATTAATACATGTGGTGATTAATATGTCCGTTCAGGCTTATTCTATAAATAATTTATAAACAATCAATTTTCCGCCATAAAAATCATTTGTTCGGAATCGTCACAAATTTATTCATGTTCAGAATTTTACCAGAAATCCATTTCATGTCTAAAAACGGTTTCCGAAAGCTTAAACAATTTTAATTATTTATTTATAAACAACAAATGTTTAAGAAAATAATAATTCTGGGCAAAATGTAATTTGAATGACACTGAATTCAAATGTAATTTGCATTTGTAATTTGATTGACAAATTTCATGATTGAATATGGCTGAGTCTGTAGTGCGGTCTGTACCAAACTGTAAAAGGTACTTGAATATCCTAAGATATACTATTTTCGTGTTTTCTTTACGAATTTTCCTCTCACATTCACCTTCGGTGAGTGGCCTTGCATTACGGAAACTGCACGGCATGCTTGCACGTGACGTCGGGTGCAGATAACTCACACCCACGTACTTCCCGACTGAGTAGTTGTTGACCATATATAAAGGGGCATTGTCTCGATAATTGTTTCTTCGGGTTTCTTTCCTTTCAATTATACCTTATTGTGACTCGACATTCATTATCGGGGGAATTTCTCCAGCCCTTTTTCTTATTACGAAATGAAAAATCAGGAAATTATTTTTTGTGAGAGACACATTTTACGAGAGCCAACGCGACAGGAGATATCAGTGAAACCTAGAATGCGACTTCTCTCTTATCTCGCGATTCTTGGAATATCCTCAGAGTTCTAATCATTGCTCTGCTGGCACTCCGAGAGATGGAGCCGAGAGTGAAGGAAATTTCTTGGTAGCACTAGGTTAAAAATAAAGTTGCACTCAAGTCTTGTTCTATCCAGTAAATAACTATTTTATGAGTGCAGTCTTATTCTTCAATGATAAATGCAAGTGGTGGATGCATTTGGAGCTTTGCTGAATAATTCTATTATCACTGGAATGAAAATAGAATGCCGGAAAATGAAGATTGAGATTTCCTGAAATTTCAGTGGAAATGTCACTCATCAAAGATTATTCACCCAAAATATTTTTTATGAGAATTTCATCGTGGCTTTCAATTTTTTAAATTTCTTTTCTCCCATTTTATAATGAATAACAAAAAAATAGCAGAAAAAACGTAAAAATATCGAATTTGAGAATTTTCTCAGAAAGAATCAAAAGAGAATAATTAATGCAAAAAAATCAAAATCTGGACTTTATTCCACGAAAAAAAATGTATATATTTTTCAAAAAATTGCCCATTCGAACGCACATATCCAATATTATTAATAATAATAATAAAAACAACAATAATAATAAATAATAATAATAATTATACTGCTATAATATTATAGAAATATAATATCATTGCACTGGCAAAAAAAAGAATTTCATTGACATGGAAATTAATTGAATTTAAATTTCCTATTCAATTATTTCACCCGCGCAGTCATGTCCGGCAATATCTTCCGGTCAGAAAACTTAGGTTTCACCCACTACTGATATGGGAAATACGTGCAATTCTCAGTACAACGTTCATGTTTTTGAAATGGTATAGTACAAAAGGCAATCGTGTCGCCCAGGGGTGAGGCGGAGGGGTGTTGGTCCAGGGTAGTAGGGGATGGAAAGCTCCAAGTAGTGGGAGTAACGTTGAGTTCGGGGATCGATCCCCAACTCCCGTGACGTCACAAACCGGGACTCTGCCAACCCGGTACACGCCGGCAATGGGTGAGTTTGCAACACTCTTGCGCCATAGTGGTACATAGGGCTTTTGTGCAGTGATTCGCAGTTATTCTCGGGATTTCTATTCTGCTGTAAGTTATGGTGGTGAATAATCCGGTGGTACAGCAGTACTTGTGAATATTCGAAGACTCAAATGGATTTTTTTTTTTCGCTCACTCTCGGAGGCATTATTTTGGGTTCTGCTGGGCTTCGAGGTGTAACGAAGTAGCGGGCGAACTACGCGGAGGGAAAAGTTGGAGGAAAATTATCGGGAAATCGCGGCATTTTTAATGTTACAGGTAATCGTGGAGTGATATTTTAATTGGATGGAAAATAGTTTTGCGGAGGTTTTCTGAAGATTCGGTCGGTGAAAGATACAGATGTGGATGGGAAGATTACTGGTTACTGTGAAGGAAAATTTGCCGCACCGGGAGGGGAGTTTTTTCGGGCTCTGGATGTGAAGGATGTGGAGAGGGATGAAAGTGAAATTTTAACTTACACTGTTGAAAATTTTTGGATGGAATTTCCCGCACAATTTTTGGAAATTTTTCGCATTTTAAGTACACTGAAATTTTCGGCAATTTTGTCGTTAGACATTCGATGAAAAATCAGTGAGAAATGTAAATTTCAGTTCAATTAGTTCCGGAAAATTGGTTAGAGATCAGGAAAATTTCGGTAATGTGTTCGTGAATTTTCAGTTAATTGTCGGCACTCAATATTCATGGTTTCATTGAAAATTCAAGTAGGTTGAGGAATTCTCATCTCAATGCTGTTAATGAAATTGGAATTTCGCTGAATTGTCAGTGAAATCTGAAATTTTGAGTTTTTCCCTCTTACGGATATCCAAGTACTTCGGCTATTTTTTCTCCAGTGAAATGGTTTTCTACTTTTGTAGTCGAACATCAGAGCTTTCATTTGGGCCCCATTT